>NW_025764396.1:0-73483 GCF_021015755.1 Lentinula edodes
GAAAAGAAGGTGGTGGCGTAAGTTGCCATGTTAGGAATGACCTGATCGTTTCGAAATGCCAAGTAAGATCTGCAGAATGATTGCTTCCAGCACCTGGATGTTTCATTCCAATGTGGACCAGAAGACTAGATTGCAGTTCATCAGCAATAGGAGATTTGACAACCTGGTTGGGATCGACAAGGAGATACAACATCTGCAAAGATGTGTGCAACAAAGGGAAAAGGAAGCGCCAAAGTCCTCCTGACAGAGCTTTGAAGCTATCCAATCCTGCAAAGTCCCTTTTCAAAGAGGGAAGCGGAGTAAGCCTGGCATATTCCTCAAACATTTCTGAATGATCCTTGACTAGAGCTGCTACCAGCTCCTGTGTACCCCTAAGCATAGCTGTCATTTGATAAACTTGCTGACGAGCCTCCAAGGTTTTACACATATTCACACTTAGCATGAACTTGCGAAAGTGAGTTTCCGGTGTATCAGCCTTACTCAGAACTTGCGCATTTGAGCACAAGCGAGTCAGAATAGCAGGACCATTGGCCAAGTCCTTCAAAATGCCCTCTACAGAAAATTTACGTATAGAATCAGTGCCAATTCTGTACGTAAAAAAATAAATAGCAAGACTTACCATGACTATGAAAAGCTGCCAACCATTTCCCTTGCGTTTGGAGAATATGCCTCGCATTTTCCAACCGGAACTTGATGTCTTGCTGGTGGCCTCCTCTCAGCTCCAACTTGACTGTACAAGTCTCAAACTCCGAAATAGCCTCTGCCAACCTCTTCTTAGAGGCGGCCACCCGATGGTGACCAGCCGCTAAAATTCCAGTGGCATTTGCAGCATGATTTGTAAAACAAATGTCCTGCCAGCCAGCCCCCTGTACCATTTGAAGACTGTTGAGATCGATGTTTTTGTCAGCCAACACAATAGTGATGGCGTTCTCTGGAACTGTGTTGTAGCAAGCCTTTTCAAACTGTTCATAGAGAACGTCCACATGCGAAGCACTAAGTTCACGTTGACCAGGACCACCAATAAGTTCAACGCCAGCACCGCCACATCGCTCCTGAACTACATTGACCATCGCATAGCCAAGCAAGTACTTGTTGTGATCAATCGCCTCATGTGTCGAGGCGACTTCATAAACTGAAAGATCAGGGGCCTCAGTCAGAGGGGGTTCTTCAACCACCTAGTGCAGACAATTAGTTAAAGTTTGGGGCCTGGGAATGATGCAATGTAATACATACCCTTGCCTTGCCTTTGGCCTTGGAACTGACTTTGCGCTTTCCACCTTTCGCAGTCGAAATCTAAAAATACAACTGAATAATGGCCCATGACACTAATCAAATGAATGTACCGATTCATCCACGTCAACAGAGTCCTATATGATCAGAATGAATCAGTACAGTTTGTTTTTTGATTATAAAGACCATAAATACCTTCATAATAACATCTTCATCTTCAGGCCCTGCCTGGTTCGACTCGATTGGATTTTTCTTTGCGTATGGAATTAGTGGCAATTCTGTACGTAAAATTCAAAGACTTTACTTGATTGACAGGTGCATTAATGGCTTCAACCAATTGATCCTCCGTAGTCTAATTTTTACGTACAGAATCAGTCAAGATTCCATACGTAAAAATTCCAATGATTGACTTACCAGTTCAACAATAGGGTTTCCAATGTCATCAACCTCTCCGACATCCTTCGCATCATCCATTTCATTCTCATTTCCACTACTCTCTTGTTCGTTGCTGTCTTCATCAGCAGACCCAACTAATTCGCCTTCAACAGCTTCCTTTTGAGTGGCGTTGATATCCTGGCATTGCGATTGAAATATTGTTACTTAATAAACTGATTAAACATACCTTGTCACTGTCATAGACAAGAACTTCGCCCATGTCAATATCCTTATCAGACTGTACGCGTAATGTTTAGCTTGAGTTTGTCATGTAGAAATCAAGGTACGAACATTTGATTCTTGAGTTGACTAAAGCAAGAAGAATTTTTACGTACAGAATGAGACTCGATTCTGTACGTAAAAAAAGACCAAGCCACTTACATCAACAGGATTGAGCTTGCGTATGAAATCAGCTTGGATTCTATACGTAAAAATTCAACTGGGTACTGACCATCATGCTAGCAAGCTAAGAGCAAGGCAAAAAACCATTTTACGTATGAAATCTAATTCAAAACTGTACGTAAAATCTTACCATCAATTGATTCCCAGGGGGAGCTTGAGACAGGGGCTAGTAGGGTGGCAAAAATGCGTTTGAAACCCTAACCTTAAGGCTGCCAAAAGCGGACTTACCATCTGAGTAACAGGTACAGAAGACATTTCAACTGTAAAAGGCTTCAAAAAATGGTCCTTGTAGCTTCCAAAGTGACTGCTATACCTTGGAAAGTGTTTATAAAGACTTTGAAGCAAGTGTATAGTGTGTTGATGGGGGAAAAAGGAAGCAAAAAAGTCGGAGATGATGCCAGGGCTATCCTTATATTGTGTGGCAATCCCCATCAAAAACCTCATGTGATCATGATCCGGAGATATTCCGAGGCTAGACCTGCTGACTTTTGTGCGAGTTTTTGGCCTGCGGGAGTCGTGGCTGTGCTAATGTTCCCACGCTACGCTCCAATGAGAAAAAATTGAAAATAAAGAGGCGGGTCCCCGCATCATAAATCTTCAAGAATTTCCTGAAATGGTAGAAAACTCCGTCCTCTATAAGCATTACAAGACAGAATATCCATACATGGCAGAAACTGTTGGAAATTACTCAAAAGGGCAATAAAGTGGTAGCCACCCCCCAATAAGGTAGGAAAAAAAGCGCCCTACCCATAACAAGCAATTAGCGCCGGACTGCCCAAAAAGGCAGTAAGCGCCAGACGGCCCAAAATGGCAGTAGGCGCCTCTAAGTAGCGCGCCCAAAGGAAAACTCGGAGCGGAGCACTGAATACGGAAGTTAGTTCCCACGCTACACGGAAAACATCGAAAATTGAAAATGAAGAGGGGAGAGAGGCGAGTCTGATGATGTAACTACGACCTTGTCCGGCGGAATCCTCACGGTGCTATAAACAAAACAAAACAACAGGTCAGATGTGAATTGTGCATCAACCAGTGCTCCGATTTGAATGATACTGGTAGGTGACCCTAGGTTATTTTGTACTGCGAGTTCAATGGTGACAAGTACATGATACAAACAAGAGTGTATAGCAAAGTAAATCAAAGGTACTTGTCAATATACCAACAAACAAGACGGGCAAAGTTCGAAACATAGTAAGACAAAGAAGGCTGAGCTACTGTTGATTGTGGGCGCAAAGCAAGCCAGAATCCCAGATCCTCCTTGTTTATGTTGAATTCCTGTTTGGCAAGTGTAAAGACATCAGGAGTATCTTGTATACGGAATACAAGACCCATCATAAAGTCAATATGCTCACACCGCACACTCCGGCCATAAGGTCCATGTACAGCATCACCAGGCAGCTGCGGAATATGACAGCTGTAACATACAGTTCCATATGTACGTTTTTCATGTTCAGAACATGACGAGTACTTGATAAGTCGCCGGAAGCTGCGAACTTTGCTGAAATCCAGATTGGGACATTGAGGTAATGTATGGGAGGAGTCTACACCCTCAGTTGCTCCACAGTAGGTGCAATTACCATTAAAGATATTGAAACCCTTTTCGAATGAAGCAATGACAGGATCAGAGCCTGCAGTACGCATGTGGCGGTGATACTGAGCTGCTTCAACAGCAGCTGCCAAGTTAGGTTGTTGATCAACATGATCTCCACACAGCGAAAGCATATCTGTTGGAGAAATATAAGATGTAACAGTGTTGAGTGATCCTGACTCGGTTCGACAGTTGCTACACAGCTGTGCATTCGGTCCACTGTCTTTGCATAGAATGCCATGACCATCCATAAAGCGAGTGATATTCCAGCGTATACAGAGAGGAGGTGTATTCTTGCATAGTGCTGCCATATGAACACAACCAGCATAATCATCCTTTTGATTCGATGAAAAGATGTATGCTCCTTTGTGGGGAAGAATAGTTACAGGGCAAGGAAGATGATCGCGGCCACCCCGGCCAGCGCCTTGTGCAAACCCAGTGGCATCTGGGGGTGTACCGGCAAAGAATACAAAACGCACATGCAAATAATCATTGCCAGCTAGTAAAGCTGAAGTTCCAATCAGAATATTGTATAGACCATCGACCCAGTCCTGATAGGTCTTCTGACGATTGGGAGTAGTGTTCTTATCGCCAGAGTAGAACCCGCATTTGAATGCAGAAGCCAATTCCGACCCATAATCAACCTTTTGAACAAAGATCAAAATGCGCTCATGAGGTTGTAGTTTGTTACGGGCAGCAGCTACCAATTCGATAAGTCGAGCTTTGATTTGAAACTTGGGACGCTCCTGCTCAAGAATATACTCGAGCTCTGGTCGATCTGTACAGTTCCGAATCTGAATATATGGTGAGGCAAGACCGAATGTGTTTGCCATGACCGGAATGCAGTTGGGTGGTGCAGACCCGCTTAGGACAATCATGGGAACTGGAAGGCAGCGGACTTCACATGCATCACGGAGAGGATCACGATAGGTACTATCAGTTACTGCCAATTGACCTTCATCGTATATGAAACATGCGACAGGCTTGGTAGCGTGTACAATCTTTAGGCTGCGTTGAAAGGGTTGGCGAACAGCAATATCGGAGGATACCAGTAACAGAGATGTCGATGGTGGAATCATGCTGTCAGACCCACCACTATGATCATAGTTGAGGAAAGGTATTTGCATATTAGTGAGACGACGGGAATAGTCATCTCGAAGTGATACCAGTGGGATAACGACCACTATAATTCGGTTTGTATCATAGCGTGAGCATATGATAGGGATCATGGTTTTCCCTGATCCTGTGGGAGCAATGACAACCATGTCATAGGTTCCATTGATTGAGCCAAGTACACCATAGCGCTGGGCTTCACAAGTCCATATAGCCTCTGGATTGTTGAGCACCTGCTGCAGCAAGTAGAGGGCTTTTTGCTCCACATCCTGTGTAATACTTGTAAAGTATGGGATTGCAGGTTGTAAAACTTTTTTTTTTTTTTTTACGTACAGAATTAGGTCCAATTCTATACGTAAAATTTAAAAACTCACCTGGCTCGAGCAACAGAGGAGATTTACGTATGGTTTTTGCGCTGTTTCCATACGTAAAAACATCTGCAGGGCCTGGGGATGAAGATGGGGGAGGTACCAGAGGTAAGGATGAGGTTGAAACTACAATCCAGACTATTTATTAGTGGAATTGAAAATCACAAATACATGTCATAAACTTGCATTGTAGAGTAGAGGGCTTGGTGAAAGAGCGAATTTGCTCTTCTTCCAAGTCTGATAGTTCTGGGCTAAATTCCCGGCCCTTTTTTGTTGGGCTTGAATCAACAACAATAGACACGGTGCCCCTCCGCTTAGTTGGTTGACGAGTAGGTGAGAATGTAGTGACCAAAGGGGGGGGCCGAGGAGGTGTGGTAACAACTGTAGCTGATGTTGAACTTGATTGTTGCTGCAGTAACAGTGGCTGTAACTTGTTCAGGAGGGAAGTGGCAATGTCCTCTGTAGCAGCAGTCATGGAGCTTTTGATAAAGTCCTTGACATCAGCCAGAAGGGCGCGGGTACGGGATTCAGCAGTGGTAAACTCGTCCACTGCGAACAATCCCTTTGAGCGCAAATCTTGATAACAAGCTGCAGTGGCTTCTCGATAGGACCGGGATACACCAGTGGGAACGATTCCACACTTTATCTGCCAGCGCGCACTGGCATCACAGAAGACACCCAGCATTTGATCCGAGTATTCACCAATAGAGTCCAAGCTGACAGCATAAATAGTCTGCTCCACATGTTCCGAGTGGCCTGCTTGTTCTGCCTCTACATGGCGTATAATCTCATTGTCTGTCTCTTGCTCGGTAGCTTGGTCAACTAGCATGCGTCGGAAGGCAATCGAAACATGTCGGAATGCATTGAGACCAAGACGGACATTCAGAACCTGATGCGAATATTTGGCCATAGCATCAGACAACTCGTCGCTATCAAATGCTCGACCCATGTTGGGGAACAGCAAGTCGCGATATGCCTCGATGACTTTGGGATCATTAGGATAACATACAGTGGCAATGAACTGTGCAAAGGGACGTGCCAAGGCCAAGTTTTGGATTGTAAGGTCTGCGGTAAAGGCATCGCCTGCCCGTGGGAGAAGCTTATCAGACCCACTGATAGCACCAGACTTGTGGTACTGTCCAACCAAAGCAATGTTGGGACCAATGGCATAGAGATTGCGAGGACGAGTCTGAGTATTTTGTGCAAGCATTGACACCATTTCAGTTCCTCGAGTAGGAGAGCCAGCCAACATCTCCCAGCGCAGCATGAGCAAAAGATTGAAACGGCTGTACTGGTATAACCATGATCGAAGGGCCACCTTGTTCCACCGAGGAGTGTTATTTGCCATGTCAATTCCCACTATGAACTGATCGCGAAGAGCTGGGGTGGAAACAATAGCTCGGAAGAGAGCAGAACGGGTATGGAGGCAAGTGTTCCGAGGATCTTTGAACATGGAATAAGGAGGCAGTTTACGTGTCAAGTCGTCGCAAAGAAGAGCACTGTGAATATCAATAGATAGCTTGGTACCCAGCATGATTTTATCTTCCCACAGAGGAACAAGCTCCTGCTCGATATTATGGAATACCTGACAGAGATCTGCGAATTTGATGGAATCACCAAGGTAAAGCATATGGTCCCATTGCTTCCGATCCAGCCAAACAACTCGAGGCAAGCTCTTTTGCTTGATAGCAAGGGTTGAAGCAAGATGTTGAAGACTGCGAAGCGAGTTGAATGTATAGTCGTTCTTTTCGGTAAAGTACTGTTCCAGGCGATCACATTCAGTACTCGCATTATAGTTGGGCTGATCATGGTTCTTGAGCAACTCGAGTACAAATACCAAGCGCTGGCAATAAGTAATGCGAGCAACCACAGGTGAAGTTTGGTTGGGTTCACGAAACCCACCCGAGGGAATGATCATGCGGAATGCCAAGAAAAGCATGGTTGGATCTGTCGTAAACTTGGTTTCGACATCTTGTGGCCAGTGTTGAGTCCAGAGTGACATGAGCAGTTGATGAACAAGGTACATCAGGTCGACATCAGAGATCTGATCATCCACCAACCCATCCTGCAATGCCTGCAAAGCTTGTGCCACACTGAGAGGAAGGTCGTATGTAAAGATATTCCGAGTATCGCGCAGTAGCATACATAGCAAGCGGTTGACTTCATCAATATAGGTCCGCATAGTAGTATCACCCCCCTGATGTCGGTGGAAAGGCGTATTTGAGATTCCTCTGCGTATAGAATTGGGTCAAATTCTGTACGTAAAAAATACAGAGATGAGGAACACTTGCGTTTTAGCTCGGTCCGGAGTATTTAATCGCTGCAAAACCAACTCTGGCAATTGTGGAATACTCTTTATTGCCAAGTCCATAAGTCCCTGCATCACAACACAAGCTTTCTGCAATACAGTGTCATCTGCTACAGGCTTCTGACAAGTGTTTGACAGTGCTTCCAAGTCCCGGCCTTGTACCAGTTGCGGCCATTTAGTTGCAAGCAACCAAGGACTCACAAGACGATTGTTGGCAGAGAATTCACCGATAGGTGTTTCAAAGACAGCCTCGACTTGAGCAGTTGCATTATTGACAATCTCATCGATGGTAGATGATGTAGGTGGGTAGGCAGGTATGATAGGGAATGGAATGGCATGTTTGTGAAAGCGTTGAATAGGAACATAGTGGATCGCATTGATATCGAATGGAACATTGTGCGTGGTGCGGACATGGCGTTCGATGGTCTTTACAGAGGCTGTGACGTGGTTGCAATCACCACATTCATAGCCTAGCAGGATAGGCAATCCTTCCACTTGAGGATAAAAGCCAGGCTGCATAACAAGTGGTGCAGCCGGTACATGCCACTGGTTTTGAATGACTTTTTTTGCCTCTGTAGGTGAGTATTGCATGCGAGCATGCTCATCCTGGATGTGGCGATGGATATAGGAAGACTTGAGAAGAATGTGGTGATGGGTACACAAGACCCCCTGAAGAACTGTATGGTAAACTAGACCAAAGTTGTCCATGTACGGGTTTGATTGGATCTGAGACCATGTTTGATTAATCGAATGAATGACTGCAAAACAGACATACCTGGTTACCATACTGGATGGGTTGACTGATAAGCTCTTCTACCATTTCCCTTGTCCAAACCTGGTCTTCACTCTCTCCGAACGATGTAAAGTCCTTGGCATTGACAGAATACAAATTATTGGCTACAGCAGAATTTTTACGTACGGAATCACCACCAATTCTGTACGTAAAATATCAGAGATGACATACCTGTGTTTACTTGCATTGACAAGACATTGTTGACTGCTGGAGCCACTGCATCAATGTCTGTGGCATTGACTGTTTTGGCGTGTTCAAGAAGAGACTTGGAAAGTCTATAAATGTGACCATTGGGCTTTGCATCACACAAACACTCGAAAGCACCATCAGCGTTGCGATGAATAGTCTTGCGACCATTGAGGTACTTGACTTTGATAAAGGCAACATCGGATTGCATGGAGCGAGACATTCTACGTACAGAATGAACAGAGATTCTATACGTAAAAAGAGCATGTGTTGCTTACCTAAGCAGCTAGTTACTTGAATAGGAAGGTAGTGGTAGTGGAAAGAGAAGCACAAGTTGATACGTATTTGCTTTTATAGTCTGGCAGGGGTGAGAAAATACATTCCATCAATGTTTCATCATCATATCAAGTGATAGCAATGAGGACTGGGAAAAGTACACTGCTGAATGCACTGCTTGATCAGAAGTGATAGCAATGAGGACTGGGAAAAGTACACTGCTGAATGCACTGCTTGATCAAAAGTGACAGCAATGAGGACTGGGAAAAGTACACTGCTGAATGCACTGCTTGATCAAAAGTGATAGCAATGAGGACTGGGAAAAGTACACTGCTGAATGCACTGCTTGATCAAGTCTGCAGTCCGAGTTTTGGCTTTGGCGCGATGTGGCTGTGCCAGGTTCCCACGCTACACTCCAATGAAGAAAAAAATGAAAATGAAGAGGCGGGTCTCAGCATTATAAATCTTCAAGAATTTCCTTAAAAGGTGAAAAACTGCGCCCTCTATAGGCAGTACAAGACAGAATTGCCCAGTATGGTAGAAAACTCTGCCAGCAGGAATTGCCAAGTATGGTAGAAAAGCGCAGGAGTTACTCAAAGAGGAAATAAAAAGCAGGCAAAAAAAGCGCCTCTGAGGAAATCTCGGAGGGGGGAAAGAATACGGAAATTAGTTGCCACGCTACATGGAAAACTTGAAAAATTGAAAATGAAGAGCGGAGAGAGGCGAGTCTGATGATGTAACTGCGACCTTATGCGGCGGAATCCTCACGGTGCTATAAACAAAACAAAACAACAAGTCGGATGTGAATTATGCATCAACCAGTGCTCCGATTTGAATGATACTGGTGGGTGACCCTAGGTTATTTTGTAGTGCGAGTTCAATGGTGACATTTGCGTGACCAGAATCGGAGTATATTCTCCACTAATGTAAAGATGTCTCTCAATGTACATAGTGTTGAGCTTGCTATACACAGTGATGTATAGCACAGCAATGGGAAAGGAGCTTTCCATGGCCCACTGTGTAGAGCAGTGTGTTGAGCTCCCTGTGTACAGTGCTGAGCTCCCTGTGTACAGTGTTCAGCTATCTGTATACAGTGTTGAGCTCCCTGTGTACAGTGCTGAGCACTTGAGTTGATGTGGAAAGCTATGTCAGAAGGCTATAAAAGTGCGCTTTTTTGGACCCCCGTGGGAAAAACTTGGTCAAGAATCGAACAAGCCAAAAATTTTACATATGGAATTTTCAAAATTCTGTACGTAAAATCTCAGAGACGTTTACGTATAGAATCACTTTCAATTCTATACGTAAAATGGACATCTGGGCTGACAGTGGACAGTATTGAGCTCACTGTCTATGACGACGTCGAGCTCACTGTCTACGACGATGACGACGAGCTCACTGTCTACAACAGCAACAACAAGCTCACTGTGTCTGACAATGTTGAGTTCACTGTGGGAGATGATGACCAGCTCATTGCATACAGTGTTGAGCTCACTGTGGAGGACAATGACTAGCTCACTGTCCAAGACAATGACCAGCTCATTGTATACAGTGCTGAGCTCACTGTGTAGGACAGCATAGAGCTTGTTGTGGACAGCATTGAGGTCACTGTCTGAGACAACATTGAGGACACTGTATACAGTGTTGAGCTCACTGTGTATGGCAATGAGCAGCAGCATTGAGCACAGTGTGGAGGTCACTGTGGGCAACAGTGGTGGTGAGCTCACTGTGTAGAGTGTTCTGCTCACTGTGTAGAGTATTCTACTCACTGTGTAGAGTGTTGTCCTCACTGTGTAGAGTGTTCTACTCACTACGTAGGCCAGTATGGGTGCAAAGGAACTAGACCGGTAATAGAGGTGTAATATAGATAGACCGGTAATAGAGGTGTAATATAGATAGGGAGGCCCCGAAAATCTAGCATCAGAATGGGAACAAAGGGTACACTGAGTAGAAGATGGATTCTCCGAAGGTGACGATGAAGTGGAAGTCACGAACTGAAAATGTCTGTGACCGGCGGCCTGAATAACTCGAACTGGTGTTTCATGAATAGGAGAAATGAGCTCGGTATGACTCCTGGAGTATAACCAGTGAGACTGCGCCATGGAAGAACTTGGTTGAGAATGCGTTAACAAGTCCCTCGAGAGGAGTTCACGCGGTCGATGATTTTCGAGTGCGTGCACGGTTCGTACTACAGGGGAGCGGCGAAGGTTGAGAGCTTTCACCCGGTTTTCCAAATCCGTCGGAGAATCGCCCAAAACGGAAGTACCGGTATTGAGGGGCGGGGGTAAAAGGCTTTTCTCGACGACTTGACGGAGATGGTTGCTAAACACGGTATTGTCGAGGCAGAAGCTTTTCTTCGTTTTGTGGTCGCCATAGTTCGTAATCATGAACAAAGTTTGCTCCAACGTAAGTCCAGTGCGATCGGAATAGATCCAGTACCGTAGGAATGTAGGCACTGAACAAACTTCCTTCTTGGTGTAGCAGTCGTGGCAGGTACCCGTCCCTGCGTTGCAATTGGTGAGAGTGGTGCACCCTGAGCATGGTCTGAGCACCTCCGCCAAGATAGATAGATCAACACTCGCAAAAGCTGTTAACCTAGGCGGGAGAGCTCCTGGAACAAATATTTGGTGCAACTCAGTGAGCAGAGGAGCAAGAAGAGGAGACTCAGAGCGATCCAATTTCCTATTATCACTACCATTTTTCTCTTCGACAACGTTATCCGAGCTTGTGAGCAAAATATTTGGCCGTTTTCTTGGTGCCTTGCCTTCATCGTCGCTGGAGGAGCGCTTGCGCAAGGACATAATCTCAGAAGTCTGTAAATGGCAATGTGTAAGTTGGCGAAGTAAAGAAAGAAACCGGCAGTACCTAGAGATGTGCGTGTCGTAATCTGGATTCAATGCTTGCAAAATCTAAGCCAGAGCACACTTGCAATGCCTTACAGCTAAATGCAGTACCGAAGGCGCGCGTGGATTTTTGCCGAAATTCGCCGGATTTCCCAAAATCATCGAGGTCAATCTTCCATCGCAAAAATATCCCTCAGTTCTCACCCGATTGCCTTCAATTGAGCGAGAGATTTGGTTGTTAGAAGGATATATATATTTGTAGTGAAAACCTTGCCTTTCAATGTGTCCAACGACATCTTTACGTCTTGGTAATGGCCCCTCTTCTCAGTTTTCATAACACAAAGACAGCAATGTCATCGAACTCCCTATGAAACCAGTCATCCTCAACCGGACGGGTTGTTCATCCCGATTACTCAGACGATAGCGACGACAAACAGCCCTTTCTGGCAAAACCTCCATTGTCGTTTGTTGACTTATACCCCATCCCCGACAACTCAGGAACGTCGGCAGCAGTAGACGAATCCAGTGCAAAGATTGGCAGATGTACTGAGTGAGCCGAGTAAATTAGAAGAAACCGCCGACACAACAGAATGGACATGTTGCAAATCGTATCTCTTCTTCATAAATGATACTTTCGACCCGCTCTCCTTGGACTCCTCGTACTCCTTCACATCCCGACCCTTCACACTTTTCTTCTTTTTCTCGTTCACTATCGCATCCTTCATCATATAGCAATACAACGTTCTACTTATCGCACTAGGACAGCCAGGATCATCTCTCTGTATTCGTCGCTCAGCCAGTCATAATAGGAGATGTCTATGCCAATGGTATGGAACATCGAGATGAGTGGCTTGTAGTGGGAGCATAGTAGTTGTAGAGGAAGTACTCGAGGTTGGTGCTAATTAAATTCTCAATGCCGTTCCGCAACAACCGACAACTTCTGATTATAGATGGCTCTTCATAAATCCTGGTCACCATCCGAGTAGTCTCGTCGCTCCTCACGTTCTCGCATATGGCTATTCCCCATCCGAGTTCGTAATAACGACCAGCTCTATGCAACAGTCATTCTATATCATCATCTTACATCACCGTTGTTTAGACCTTTGCGTATCGTTCTCCGTCTACATTCATTGGCAAGTACTTGTGCCTAGGACTGTGCCACAAGTGGTGAGCCCTACCAGGGTGAATTCTTGTTAATCATATTCATTTTCATAAATTTGCGTTCCTTATCATCAACGGTCTCCCGTAGCAGAATATGCCCCTTCGTCGTCACCTGTAAGCACCTATATCCACTCACCATGATAAAAATTCAGGTCAAGTTGAGCCGCTGGCTCCATGTTTTCGGCTAATATATCAAATTCAGAAGTTCGTGAGAAGATGGTTAGTTTCTTGTCTTTCGCCATGAGCTCCTCTGTAAGCTCTCCTTACTCACTAGGCTTTCTGGTTGTGGGCCTCGCTTGGGCCTTCTGGATTCTTCTGCCCAAATATGTCCGTTGGCGGTCCCGAGTGGCAATGGTATTCCCGTCTTTCATCCCTGCTCATCCACTATTCCTCAAACATATTCATGATGCCTCCAGCTGAATGTGATCCCGACAGTTGGCCCCACTGGCTTTTTATCTGGATTCGTCGGAACATACCGGTTCTTCACTAATGCCAAAGATATCCTACAGGAAGGATATGAAAAGGCATGTCTATTTGTTGCCTAATCAAATTTTCAGTGATGACAAATGGTATATCTAGTACCCAAATCGCATCTTCAAGGTCGCTCTCGTAGATCGTTGGGCGATAATAGCTCCTGGGCGCATGATGGTTGAAGATTTAATGAAGGCTACAGATGATCAACTGAGTATGATTGAGGCAGCAGCTGAAGTACGTCCATTGGTTGTGTTATACCTTCCCCTTGACTCAATGCTCGTGTGGACTTAGACATTGCAAGTGGAATATACATTGAGTAAAGAAGTTGTTCTTCATCCATACCATGTCGCGATTGTCCGTACACCTATGACCCGTAATATTGCAACTCGATTTGCTGAAGTGAGGGATGAGACGGTTTCCGCTTTTGCGGATCTCATTCCTGCAAAAGATGGTACGTCGCAGTCTGTGTGCTCTGTACCACGCTGTCATCTTTGTAGACTGGGTCAAGGTTCCGGCCTACAAAACGTCCTTCCAAATCGTGGGCCGTACTGCTAACCGCTTCTTTGTTGGTCTCCCTCTTTGTTCGTAATATGCTTCTCAAATATATCGTGCGCTAACGTTTCGTTTAGGTCGTGATTCTGATTGGTTGGTTGGTACATTTTCCCAATAAGCACTTCGAATAGTTGTTAATCCTTTATACGCTAGGACTTGAATACAAACTTCGCGGTCGAAGTGTTCATCTCTGCAATGATCATCAACCTATTTCCTTCGTTCCTGAAACCGTACTAAGTCCAAAAATTCTTGAGTAAGGATTATACTCACTCAACTTTTGCAGAATCGCTGGGCATTTATTAACGCGAATGCCATCTAGTATGAAACGGGCCACCAAGCATCTAGCTCCTATAATCGAAGAGCGCCTAGCAAGGGAAGACGAATATGGAACTAAGGACTGGCCTAGTAAACCCGTAAGCATTTTAGGATTTGTAAGTTTTGGAAGATCAAGGGGGAAATCTTGGACTGCCACAGAATGATTTGATATCGTGGCTGCTAGACGAGGCAAAGGCTGAACAGCGTGAAGTTTCTGACCTGATTACCCGGATTCTCGCCATCGAAGTTGCTGCCATTCATACCACAGTGCGTAATTCATTCTCGTGTCGTTTTCCTTTACTAATATACTATAAAGAGCACCGTACGAGTTTTTCACTAAATGTGTGATAATTGGCTCAAGACTTCAACAGGCTTTCTGTAACGCACTATACCAACTCGCGGCACACCCAGAACTGGTTGTGCCTCTTCGAGAAGAAGTGGAAGCCATAGTGGAAGAATCGGGTTGGACAAAAGAAGGTGTCGGAAAAATGCGTAAACTGGATAGTTTCCTAAAAGAGACCTTGCGATTTTCTGGTGGCGGTGGAAGTTCGTATACTTGGACACGTTTTATGATATTCATAAAGCTGAATGCTGTTATCTTCACCCGCAGTCGTCAATAATCGCAAAGTCCTCACAGATTTCACATTTTCGGATGGGACGACTGTCCCAGCTGGGACAACCATTGGTGTTGCGGCATACATGCATCATCATGACGAGGTGCAAATCCCGTTACATTCAATCGTGTTCATCCCCATTCACATTCTCCATCAGGCTCAGTATGACAATCCCTACACGTTCGATGCCTTCCGATTCTACAACATGAGAAACCGCGAAGGTGAAAGCATTAAGCATCAAACTATTTCCCCAGGTCCGGATTATATCACCTTCGGTAATGGACGACATGCCTGGTATGTTCAGGTAGTTCAAGGTTGGCTTCGCACTGATATTGTTCCAGCCCAGGACGGTTTTTTGCTGTGTATGAAATCAAAGGCCTCATTGCGCACATCTTGATGTCTTACGATGTTAAGTTGGAGACCGAGGGAGTCATACCGCCATATGAATGGCATGGTCCAAGCATGGATCCCAGCAGCACGGGCGAGGTTTTGTTCAGGAAACGACGATAGCATTGCAATATATTCATCTCATATCTGAAGTTCACGGTATGTAGTGGTGTAGTTTTGGAGCGATACTATGAACGCTTCGAACTTTGAACATTCACGCTCAGGATGATGCGTTCGTGACGGAAAAACTGAGGCATAGATGTTGAGACAAACCAGCATAGGTCCGATTCGCCCAGGATTCACCGATGAAAGGATACAGGCATTGCACCAATAAGACAGACTGGCAACGACCTTACGAGAGTGAAGTAGTAGTTGCAAACAATATTCTAAAATATTCATTCCATAGGTCGACCGAACTTAGATGATATGTATACAGGGGATATCAATACAAGCTAGCATATTTTGAAGCTTGACATAAATCACTCTCGATGCCGTATATCCCTATCGAGCGGACTGCAAGCGATTATTTTGAAGGCACGGAGTTGACAAAGAAGGAACCGCCGTAACAAAAGATAGAACGCGTTAAAGCAAACTGCGAACGGTCATTGGCGGGGATTTGAGACTAGGTAGTACGTTGCACAAAGAATGATATGGAGTTAGACTAGTCTGAGATAAAATTCATAGACCATACACATACATGTCAAGAGGGCATTTATTAGATTTCACCATTTCCTTCTAGAAAAACTTTGTACATATAAGTCAGTTGAACACCAGCCGGGGCGTATGTCACTCACCAGAATTAGGAGGAATAATTGTCAATTGTACCCTGAACTGCTTGCTGGCCGTAGCGCTTTGCTTCGCACGGAACTGGACGGGCCAAAAGCGTAAAGAGATCTTTTGAATCCACGTTCCTGTATTGAACGTCCTTCAAGCTTCCAATATTGGAACAGTTAAGAAATTTTGCAAGATCCTGCGACTAATACCAATTGGGGCGAGTAGTGTCTCATCCACATAGTCACCAAATCAAAACCAGGTAGCAGAGCTTTGCAGAACCTTGAGCGAAGATACGATGCTTTGATTGATCCAGCTACGTCGGAAGTTAGTTGACTAGATAATGGCAGAACGAATAGGTGGCTGAGGACTACTGGTGGGTAAAAACGGGTAGGCTGTTATTTGACCAGAATTGATTGATACCCGCGGACAAAGTTGCACGACTTCTTGGAATGAGTCTCAACAACCATTGGAAGCGACCGTTTCTGCGCACCTGTAATTTCAGCACTGAGCGGGAATACATAATTCATTTTTTGAGCGTAGCTGGGAGTCTGGGGACAAAACGTCATGCTGATCTATCTAAGTCTTAGGTTTCATGTGTTCGGCCCGCATCATTCTTTTTTCTCAAACCGCCACAAGGAATACTAAAATCTCGAGATGAATATGGAATTGAAAGCTGAACCATGTACAGGTGAAATTTTCCTCTATCGATGTAACTGTTGTAATGGTTCTTTGTATATTCCTTCGTTCATCATGTATCTTTGTCGAACACCAAATGAACACCATCTTAGGGCTCAATTTCATCGGTCAACCTTCGACGCAGACTCTCGAGTTATCACCCTTACAAGAATTGAATATCTAAAGCCTCTAACCACCGGTCAAAGTTGATACGCCTCGTTTATGCGTCACCTGTCGGAAAATCAATATCACTCCTGTTCACTCACCGCGATGTATCTCATCTCCAGTAGCCGCTAGGCTCGAGATATCCTTTTCGACCAGCTCTCAAAGCATATGCGTATCCCCTCTAGCCTCCTTGCCAACACATTGATTCGTCGTCCGGTTGCAGACACCCCAACTTCTTGAATTGCGATGTTGCTGTCCTTCGCCGTACCAGGACCAGCTTGCTTGTCCTCCTTTAGATGCCGCTCATCTAATCGTCGGTTTCTCTGATCCATTGCTCGGCTGCGGGAGCTTGAGTAACACTGTGTAACTGTCGCTCCCAGTCAATGTCGAGCCGCCATTGATGCAGGCGGGACTGTCTTTTGTTCTTCGATCGGGCAACAAATTTCCTGCAATCGCCGCCGTAATACCACCGACTGGTCGTTCTTGAGGGGTTTTTCTTCGTCACCGCAAGAGGAGCTCAATTGCAGTCTCTGGCTCCCATCTCCACTGCTTTTTGCAAAGAGACTCGCCCTGGCTTCCCTCGATGCCATTGTGGGGATTATGTATCACCATGGTATCAGCCTCGACCGCCGACGATACTAAATCGGATGGACCACACGTGCCGGGAACTGGGAGTGTCTGGAAATACATAGTGGTGAGCACACGACATATGTTATCCGTGGCTGGTTCGATTCTGATACTGATGTCAGAATATACGGTCGGGAGTTTTGGTAGGACACTCCTCGAAACCTGGTCGACCAGTCGAACTTGACCTCTATATATACGTTTACTGTGACGGGTTCTCCGATGCGTATTTACCAATAGAAATCCAAAGCTGCGGTATGGTCTACATGAGCATTTCTTAAGACGACAGGTACGTTTTCTCATGTCAAGGCCTTAGTTAGTGACTTCGAGCTAACGCAAATCTGCTGCCCAGGACCTATGTAATCCATATGCTTTCGCAGTTTGGTGTTCGGAACTCCACTGAATTGTATGCTATTTGCTTAAGCTTCAGCGCTCAGTGGACATCCATATGCCACTAAATAGCTGTTGTCGAGACAATCCTTTTGAACCAACAGTCATGCGTCCTCGAACCTCGGTGTTCATCAATCGTTCCTAGAGCCAATCCATGCCCATGCAACAGGTCTGGAACGATCAAATACATGTGCTTGAGCATGCTGCATCTCCCCACACTACGCCAATTTCGGACTGACATCTCGGTCAAGAACTCCTACGCCGATGGCACAAGCAATCTTCGTAAGCCATTTGTTCACCGGGGTGGACTAGACGGAGCGCGTTCTGTCAATGTCATTCTGTGGGGTACATCTAAATCACTCTGCGAATCTTCTTTACACCTTTACATGAGTGGCGGTACCACTCGGTACTGTCAAGCTACTGTCAATTCTAAAGCGCGATTTATAGCACTGGTCGACAGACTACAACAAAGCTCTACAATCGTCTGCAATGTACACTGTCGGCCGTCCATACGCGAGCGCTACGAGTTGCACGGAATCTAACCCTATGTCGTCTTTCATCCTCTCCTCACTGTACCGCTATCATCGGAGCGCAGGAGGCAAATAGTGTCAAGTCGAGAGAGCGGGTTCCATATGCCAAGATTCGCTGCGCATGTACTGTACATGCTAATATTGTAGCGCTATCGTTCAACTTCCAATCCTTAGATCGATCATCCTGAATATACACGGAAATCCACCTCAGACCAGCGGAAGGACAGTCGATAAGCCCGCCTATCGTACCCAGCAATTTGATCATCCTCGAAGTATGTGATTGGAAGGCATACCCTATCGTACACTGTGTGGGACTATCATCGGCTACTTATCAAAACGACCCATTGGCGAAAACAGCGTATAAGTGTAGCATGAGCTTTATTATCCTTACCAATTTGCGAGTGAGTGGCAACGTAGCATCCGTCCTGTGGAATGTCTTTTCATCCTTCGCTTATTGGGTGTTCAGGTTCTCCAAGCACCGGTTGAAGGACACGGACCATGAAGGCTTAGGAGGGCTTAGGGGAATGAAACGCTCTGCGCTAATATCTATCTATCTGCGACAAGGATGCTTCCGCTATCGTGTACTATCAAGACCTATCCTGCGTATCTACTTATCAGTTCATCTTCGCGATCGTCGGCCTCGAAGCCCGCTGTCTGTCTGGGACTTCTATACTGAGCGGCTACACCTTCGACGTTTACACAATCAACATTGAAGACATGGACTCACACGAGCTCCATTCTTCCGATGTAAGTCCCAGACCCTATGGTGCTCAGATGTCGATTTCGACAGGGGAGGTCCGTAAGCAGGTCGGATTCTCGCGACACTTGGTGAAGAGTAGTGTTTATGGGATGATTATACCGGTCGATACCTCCCACCACGATACGACTCCGAATCTCAATTAACCTCAGTATACATATGTTGTACCTCTGAGTCTGACGAACTTTGTACGCTATCACTGTTCCAGAAGTGACGCTTGTCAATAGGCCCAATTCAAGCTCTGATAGACGCACCTACACTGCAATCGGTCAAACCTTCAAGCAACCTTCAACTTCAGGTACCGTTTGAATGCATACTGGTTGTGCCGTTATCTGGTCATCAAAAGCTCCTCCCGAAGGTATTCAAGCGGAAACAGAGCCTCTCATGGCTATAGGAGGACACCACCAGCGTTTTTGGTTCTTTTCAGTATTATATGGGCCTTATCCTTGCGATAAGGCCTCTAAGAGCGCCGTAATCCTCTAAAAATCCCCAGTGGATGCTCTTCGTGAGTGGAAGGTCGCATCAAAATCGCATCAAATGGTACACGCGGATGCTCAGCCTTCTATAGGCTTATCTTCAGTGCTAATTCAATAACGCGAGCTGGGTTAATTCAACTTCTTCAGGAATTGACAGCTTCTTATCCACATATATATATGCACATGAGACGACGTAACTTCTTTAGCTTCTCTTTCCCTCGCTCCATCACCTTCCTCCATCCATCCCCCCTTCATAACTAGACGACTCAGCTATGTCGTTCAACGATGAAAAGGACAAGAACATCTACGATGGAAAGCTCGATGCCGAGTCTGGCTCTACTGGACCCATTGGTGACGATGAGCAAGTCTTCGAGGAGGAGAGAGAGTTGAAGTGAGTTTTTTAGGGTCCCTCAATTTTAGTGCTGACAATATCTCAGGCGTGGTCTCCAGCAAAGACACATTCAAATGATTGCTCTCGCTGGAACTATCGGAACGGTTTGTTGCCGTCTTTATTGATGTTGTGCGCGATTGATCAAGTTAAATTTCCCTCCTCTAGGGTCTCTTTTTAAGTTCAGGTCGAGCTCTTGCAGCTGCGGGGCCTGTCGGTGCACTTCTCGGATATCTATTCACCGGTATCCTCGTATCGGGTGTCGTTTTATCTATCGCCGAGCTTTCATCCCTCGTTCCTCTGACCGGTTCCTATGTCCGGCATGCTGAATATTTCTTCGATCCGGCTTTATCCTTCGCTATCGGTTGGAACACTGTGTACTCATCCTGCGTCTCCATCCCCGCCGAAGTCACCGCCGCGGCTGTGTTGATTTCTTTTTGGACGACATCTGTATCCAACGGAGTCTGGATCACAATCATGGGTTTGCTCATCATTGGTACCAATATGTGCTTTATCAGGGTATACGGAGAGCTGGAGTTCAGTTTCTCCATGCTCAAGATTATGCTCATTGTTGGTTTGATCATAATGGTGAGCTTCTTCTCGGTCACAGTGACATTTTCTATATAATTAATCTTTTCCTTGATTCAAGGGTCTTTGCATCGATTTGGGAGGTGCGCCTGGCCAATCTCGGCTTGGATTTCAGTATTGGAGAAACCCTGTTCGTACTATTTATATCACGAGAATAGCTTTGTTTTGATATCTTATCCACCTATTCAGGGTCCTTTCGTTCAATTTCTCGGTATTGAAGGATCACTCGGTGGATTTTTGGGTTTTTGGACGACCTTCTCCAATGCTGCCTATGCGTATTCTGGTATCGAATCCATCGCTGCTGCTGCCGCCGAGACTAAGAGTCCTCGTCGTAACATCCCCAAGGCCGCAAAACGTATTTTCATCCGAGTGTTGCTCTTCTACGTTATCTCTATCCTCATCGTTACGATGATCGTACCTTCCAACAGCCCGTTCCTCCTCAATGGCTCTGGAAATGCCAGCGAGAGCCCTTTCGTAATCGCCGCCAACTTGGCCGGAATCAAAGTTGTCCCTCATATTGTGAACGCCGTTGTCTTGACTAGCGCTTGGTCCTCAGGTAACTCTTCGATGCTGGTGAGTATACTGATACCTTTGCAGCTCAACTCCCTGATGACAGCATTATATAGGGTGGTTCTAGGACACTATACGGTCTCGCCCGTGAAGGACACGCTCCGAAGTTCCTTCTCCGAACTAATCGTTATGGTATCCCTTACATTTGCGTATCCTTCGTCAGTGTCTTCATCGCCCTCGGATACATGACTCTCCAAGATTCCGCTTCAATCGTCTTCGGATGGTTCCAAGACCTTGTTTCCGCCGCTGCTCTAGTTACATGGATCACCATCTGCTTGATCTATCTCCGCTTCTACTACGCGTGCAAACGCCAGGGAATCAGTCGAAGTGAGCTGCCATGGGCCGCACCGTTCCAACCATTTGCAGCTTGGTTGGGACTTTTGGGCTTCGGTCTTCTTTTGCTTACAGGAGGGTTCTCGGTATTTATCCATAACGAGTGGGACACCGAAACCTTCTTCAGCTCCTACTTCAACATTCCCCTCATCTTTCTCTTGTACTTCGGGTACAAGTTCACCAAGAAGACAAAGATGGTCACCCTGGACGAGATGCCCATTCGACATTACATTGAAATCGCGAACCAGAATCCAGAACCGGAGGAAATTCCTCTCAAAGGATGGAGGAAGATCAACATTCTTTGGACGTAAGGCAATCTTGGGGGGTTAGTGCAGTGGATTCAGGTTTCTGTTGTAGAATACGATGCGTATTTATGGGCGATTGCATGTACCACTCAAAAAACTACCTTGTTTTCATTCTTCTAATGTAAAATGATACAATAATTCACCTCAATCTGATAGTGGATTGTGAGTGTCAGGAGGCAGGGGAGCTGAACCAGGGTCGTAAACAGTAAATGATGCCGCAAGCACTGTCCCAATTGGGACGTCAAAGCGAGTTATATCGTCGATACCTAAGTACTTCTATTCGATCGTAAGCCGATAAAAAGCCTGTGAGTACGCTAGAGTATCCCAAGGGTAAAAGCTGTACGCAGACTATTGCCCGACACAAAAAGATGGTGCCATCAATTATTTCAAATGGTCGGCTTCGAATGTGAAACTGCCAAGCAGTCTACTACTTTCTGACAACGATGGCAGGATATTGCCTACAACGATTCTCAAGTAAGGACTCGGAGTGTGAAAAGCGTTAACCAACTTTACTGTGACCGAAGTGCGACCGGAATAATGAGTATGGCTTCCGGTCAAGTCAAGGGAACTACGACTTGAAAACAAAAATTTTGGGGTGTACTACTAGGATTCTTACAATTGTACAACTAACAAAATTTACGGCATCGAAAGTTTGGCTAAGTTGGGATGCTCAAGCGTCGCCAAGAGGTGTTTGCTCTCATCTTTTTTCTCAACTATGAAATACGCAGACTACAAGTTGGGGGACTTGGTAGATTGTCGTGCTTTACAGGTGAAAATTTTTCTTTGTGACTCTGGTCTGAGAAGATCCGTTCTGACATCGCATCCATGTACCCATCGTTCGAACAGAACCGGGTTGTGATTGACTCACTCATTCCAAAACCTTGGGGTACGCATACGCACAGGAATATCTCGGCGTGAAGCCCGAGGGGCGAAGTATTACTCCAAAGTTTGTTCCTATAAATATGGGGTCATGTTTCTCTCGGTTTCCCCAATTTCCTGGACTTCTCTCCCTGTCGACAACTTGTATGACGCGGCAACTGAGAGCTGTACGGTGTTGAGGTGGAACCTTGAACCTGGAATTTGGAACTGAAGGTCCACAGAGCCTTGAATAAAATGAATTGAGGAGGTACAGGAAGTCTTGCTCGGTACGTGGAACGCGCTGTATTCTTCGGTGTATCAAACGTACGGTTATTGGAAACAGGACTGTATGGGCACATTAGGAGAATAAATAGGGGTAGTGAGTGGCAGGAGGTAAAGGGAGCTCAAGGGAATGGGTATGATTGTATAGGTTTGTTACAAGTGTGTGGCAGGAGGCAAAGGGCGCTCAAGGGAAGGGGTATAGGTGGCGAAGAAGTAGAAGAAGCATTGATAATGGAAATTGAAGAATGACAGCGTGCCCTTTTCATGGAAACAACTTTCTTGTAGGACTCCAGGTTTGTAAAACAAGAAATTTGAGGTCGATAACTAAACACACAGCTTTGCGCACTATTAAATCCCGTGAACTGAGTGAATATTTGGACCACACGCAATGAGAGTCTGCAATAATGGGGAAAAACATCCAAAGATTAGTGATTTTGTGAACAAGCTCCTCCGCCTTGACCGTTTCGTACAGGTTTCGTACATCTCCATATTTTCATGATCCGTGTGTCCGCGCGAAGAGTTGACACACAACGCGCTTGGCCTCCTCCTCACCCTTCCTTGGATTAACTACCACTAGAAATGGATTTGATATGTAAGCAGCCGATTTAGGTGTAAGAAAAGTGAACTGGATTGAACTGGATGCCCGAAAAGAAGGATCACTATGCACCGGAATCATTATTTGAATTGCTAGTGCCATGTTCGCTGCACCCTACCTACAAATAATAGCAGAGTCACGGATGGTTCACAGTAAGCGGTACGGACACAATCCTTACCCAGTTAGAGACAATAACACCGATACCAAGCCTCCCACAAGAAATCCACGGGTTTGGGGCAGGGACAATTCAGTCTGTAGAAATGAGTACATTGCGAAAGGCCGAAAGTAAAAAAAGCCTTACGTTGTACAAGGGTACTATCATAGAAAGGATGCTACAAACGCGCTGACAGTAGCGGCACATATGTTTTTCGGAATACTAACCTAATGGCCAGCCTGCCGCGATAACCATGAGAGTTGCAGAGTTGCAACATTGTGAGCGCCGGCTTGCAGGGCCAACTCGAGTTGTTCCTCAATGGGATCGTGTCGGTTCTTTCCTTCTTTCCTTCTTTCCTTCCTTCCTTCCCGTACTTATGCTGAACATCTCCCTGTACTCACTAGAGCCGTGAGCTATCAACGTCATTGAATGTCGAAAACTTGATCATCAAGAGTAAATGTATACCTATTTTGCGCGACTTCGACCAAAACGATCATTGAATAATGACCCTCCAGGTCAAGCAGTAAAGAGACGAACACCCCAGAATCACACCTACCGACAGGTCATTGATAACCACATGGACTGACTCAAAAGAGTTATGAACGTGGAGACCATTGAATGTAGATATAATCAGTTGTGATCGCGCCTTGAATCGAGGGGTCATTTCCAAACCTTGCAACGAACTGATTCATGGCGAGTACTGTCGCTATAATCCCACTTAGTATTGAATGAGCAGAATGTTCAACCTATGTAAAGTATCCACAGGTTAGAGGAGAACAAAGATAGTTTGATTTTGAGCGTTTTTCGGTGCTCTAGGACAATAATATGAACCCAAAGAGATACGTTCGTAGCAGGAATCGATCATCGCGATATATAAAGCACTAATAAATTCCGGCACCACATCATACGCAATGTGTGCGACGTACGTGGGCTCTGGTTGTTCGTGATGGGGACCACGCCGGCACCCCTCCCTCCTCCTGCCAACAGAAGAGAAAGCTGCGATGAAGCGACGAAAGTATAGAAGGGCCCATGTTCGCGAGTGTGGTAAATTACATTGGGTGGTTTCTTTTATGCATCTTCCCCATTTTCCCTAGACACACGATTTAGAATACAGGGAGATTTTCGGAGCTTTGGGTGCTCTATGGATCAGGAGGGGCATATTTTCAACTGCAGGATATACGTATACAGCGAAGAAAGGTTGAGGATCATCTCAAGGGTTAGAGCGGCTAATCTCTTCTTCTTCGTCTCTGCAAGGCATAAACCTGGCGTAAATGGTGCTGAGGCCTCAGAAACGATGTCATTATCCTATGGATAAAAACACAACCCAAAGACTTACCGTCTTTTATTACTTCTGCTGATGCATCAATCTACTCTGCATTCTCGTTGTCTCCTAGCGTAGATGTTGAACCCGTCGACAGTGTTTGCTTGTTGTTTCCTTGAGCGTAAGGTCGTTGGAAAGAGAGAAACCAAAAATTACATAATAATGACATTCGATAACAGCATGATCAGGCATGATCTAACCACCTCCATCTTCGTCCTCATATTCGCTACCTTCTGATTTCGTTGTTCTTCTACCCTCGAGCGACTTATAAAGACTGTCTGGGAGTGTTAGTGAGTACACAGAGCGATGAAGAACCGTCGACGAGTGAGGAATAGTCATTGTTTAGAAAAAGGCAGGGCAACTTGAATGGCAGGGTTGAAGAGATGATTCTCCTTGCGGTGAAGGGTATACATGATCCAAGAGACACCAAGAGGGAACAGCGTTGTCCAAGGTCAGAGCATGCTCACTTATTGTCGCATTATCCACTGTGTTCTCCTTTCCATCGCCACTTTGCCATCACTATACCTTTATTGCCATTTCCTTCGTACGTTACCAATGCAACTAGATGAAAGGTCGCCCTTGCTTTCATCCTTGTTGTCTTCAGCCGACATAATGTTTGACACTGTTCTATTCCTCGCTCAATCCTCGCCTGCACATCCTGCAATATGATGCCCTGGGATCGAGAGTGTGGTTGCACGTCAAGGACTGGTCAATGGCGAAGCTCATAGTTCATTTGAGCTCAACGTCCTGAACTTCTCAAGCATTACCGCGTTTTTGATCGGTACTGATCCTGCTCAGACAGTGAGAAATAATCGGTGGCCAACACAGCTCTTCGTGGTGCATAGCAGTGTAAAGTTTGAGTGCTGATTCAATTCATTTATTACGTGACACTAAATCTGCATCAGACTTTTAACGGCTTAGACGCCCTTAGACGTGCTCAACGCTCGTCAGGAAATCCTCTCCAAGACTGATGTCTTGCTCGACCAGACTTAACCTATTCAGAACGGCTTCGGTGCCTTCGCGGTACCTTAGGGTTCGCTGCAGCTTCGGTAGCTAATTGAAGGACCTAGGCTCAGCAGAAGCAACTTAGCAAGTCACGAGCATTGTTACTAAGTGAGTACTTCGTTATCTTTGAGTTTTCTCCCCATTTAGTCTGAGAGGCACTCCATCTTCAAACGACGACCACTGAATTAGGACGACTTACGGACTGCTACTCAACTTTCGGACTTTTTCTACGATTATTTCTCCGCCCCGATAACGGGAAGGTTCTTCGCTGTTCCACCCAGGTTCCACCTTCACTTAATGATTAACCTCTATAGGAAGACTTTCCGGTCATAATTCTCGGACGGAGAGGATCGATGTTTTCCGACGTTGATTACAGATTATGCAAGTTCAGGGCTGATTTTGTTGCGAAATGACTTCCAAGTCAAGAGTCAAAGTATTCTGGGGGTCTTGTCGTGAGCCTGTACCATTTTCAACACTCGAGATCAATGTTCCTGCCCGCCCGCAGACGTCGTCTCGGTATAGAGTATTGTTCACAATGATTATTTCAAATTCGATTCGACTGCGGTCACAGCATGCATTCAACTTCGCTTCCGATTGACCGACCAACGTCCTATGTATATCAAAGTCGCTGCATCTCCTCATTTCAGTGAACATGGCTACGAATCCGAGTTCACGAACACATCAAAAGTAATCAAAACGAGGAATCATCTCCGCCTATCAAGGGGCAAGTATTACATTCGACGACTTTTCCACCTCTGATGTCCCGTCTATTTAGGACTCTGCTTTGATGCTCCCTATGTAATACTTTTTGCTCCATGTATGTATCACAGTGATTTTCATCATTCACCATCCATTTCTATAACCATGAACAATCTTGAACATTGTCCCGCACTCATAATTCTTGCGCCATTCAGACAACAAAGGGACAATCTGCAGATTAACTCCTGCAATTTACACAATTTCCTTCAAAACTCCTCCGATACCTATTGAGTTTGATTCGAGTCAAAGACGATAATCATGATTGCGACGCTTTGCCTTCTGGGCCGTCTACCTTCTGATTCTTGGAGAACATGCTACGTGACAATAGGTCGTCAATTTAACTGTGACTTGTGCTTCGGGAATGCGTTTGATGCTTTTGGATGTGAGAAAATTTCCCCACCTTCCCGTCTTTGGTCGAGTTATTGATTGTAACAGTTAGGCATGGCGGAAGCCTACCCGCAAAATAGCCATTTTCTGCCGGCCTGTCCATCATAGAATCACATCTCCAGTAAGTGTATCTGATTTTAATTTTGGATATGGTCTTGGAGATCCTATCTAACTCCTTTAGCTAGCTCTCATGCTGGAATCATCGCGGAATGTGCTTGACTGGATGCGCATATCCTTGGTCCTTGCTGTCCGGTCACTATGTATATGATTTATCCGCAACGTAATCAAATCCTGTAATTGGTATATAAACAAACTTGCAGAAATCGTGCGTTCTCTCTTCATTTCCCAGTATTATTCGTCAAACCAAGCGTGAATTATTTCGCTATGTTGTACAGAGAGCGTCGATCTTGGACAGAAGAAGAGGATCAACTCTTACGAGATGCAGTTGACTTGGGTGAGCTAGAGTTTAAACGAGTTTGATCTCGAAACCTCTAACTCTAAACCTGATCATGTGTAGAAGAGCCAGGCTCGATCAACCCTTCAAAATGGCATGCCATTGCTAAGCATGTACCCAGTAGAACGAACAAAGATTGTCGTAAACGCTGGTTTGCAAAAATGGCGTCCGATGTAGTCAAGGGTGGATGGGCTCCGGAAGAGGACGAAAAGCTTGTTCAAGCCATTGAGAAGTACGGAACTAGGTCAGTGAGAGCTTCACTATTTAATCGGTGAATGATGAACACTCACAGCGTCGATTTTAGATGGTCTTTAGTTTCTGCATATGTGCAAACGAGGAACAGTGATCGTAAGCCTCATTTTGCATTGTCAGAACAATCATTGGAATTGATGAATCGAAGAATGTGCCAAACGTTGGACAGACACTCTGAATCCCATGATAGACCGTACACGATGGTCTGCTGAAGCAGTAAGTGTTTCGATAATCATGATTTGATGATACCAATCAAAACCAATATAGGATGCGTTGCTTCTGAACGCTGTCCAAGAGCATGGCAAACTCTGGACAAAGATAGTGCGGATCTATTTTCCGGGGAGGACGGGACTCGCCGCAAAGAATCGGTAGGAGTACTTGACCTCGGAATGTCCCGTCCCCGCTCATTTTTGCCTAGTTATAACAGTATAACGCGGTTTAGCACAAGAGCACCGCGGCGGAAATCCTACAAGCCACGCTTTGAGTCGGAAAGTGCCTCTTCGTCTATTTCGAACTCGCCGAGCATTTCTTCCATGTCTTCCAGCTCTTCGACTTCTGATACTTCAGAGCCACCCAGTACACCACCTAGTTTCGAACTGAATACTCCTCTGATATCGGATCCGACTTCCGAAGGACTTCCCTCAGAGTTCATGCTGGATTCCACGACCTGGTCTGCTATAGAAAGTGCAAGTTTGGAATGCACTTCCCACTGTTTACCATCGACAATGCTCACATACGAAGACCTTTGTAACGCAATGACATCCTCATCAGATCTCATAAATGATGTCGCAGGCCTCCCAGATTATAGCGACTCAAAGTCTTCGCAGAATCAATTATCCACTCTTCCCTGGGAGGACGAAACGTACTCACACATTCAGCATACAATAGATTTATGCTCAAATTCGGCCATCTTATCTTCATCCCATCCTCTCGATTCGTTTGATACGTTCCTCTCATATCAGAACCTGGACCATTCAAATGCAGCACTCAGTCCTCTTCCAATGTCACCCATGTCTGATACATCGTCTGCCATAACTCTGTTGCCAGCTGACGGAGAGACAACCAACTCTCTGAATAACTCTTCACATGTTCATCGGAACGAATATGGATATGCCACTGTCCCATTTTGGGAGCCTGCCAACTCCGATCCCCACTCATTCCTTGCACAATGGACCAGTACCTATTGACACATGTCATTCTTGCTATTGCTCTCGTCAATCAAACTTGTATTATTACTGAGCTGCTTTTCAGAATGTAGAAGTAGATTCAACCAAGTACCATTAATGTACTTCGTACCATGTTTGTGTATATCACAGTATATATCGTCGACTCGAGTCTCGGATGTAGAATAGATACCCGTTGACGACGAGATAGAATGCTCATTTGATGTCTGTTTCAATAACCCCAACAAGCAGAATTGTTTCGCTGCGCATCACACGCAAATCCCAGTTTGAGTAAGTATCAGCGGTGTACTTTTACTGCCCCGGAGGTTCAGGGTGGTGATAGATATTCTTTTTGCTCCAACATATGTACATAGGATCGCTGAGCATTGGTGAGCGGCGAGCGCTCAAGGAGAAGCCGCTATCCCATATGTCGTTCGGGAATCGGACCTAGCCAGTATAATTTAACTATCCTATCCTATCCAAGGCAAATGGCAACAAGAGTGAGTGCTTCAAATCCGACTGGGAGAAGAGGACTGATTTTTATATTATAGCCATGTTAATAATCAAAGTGCGTAGAAGAGTTAAACTTGAGCTAATGAGCTTTGCCATGGAATGCTCCATCCTTCGATAAAGCTGCGATTGTATCAAACATTAAGCTACGACCGCTAACCGTCATTCAAGAAGGCACCAATATATAATATATAAAGTCCCACTATCCATCAGCGGGAGATCAAACAATATGCAGACCGCGATATTTTTTGAATTTAGTCAACAACGTTACAAATACTAAATTCGAGGGGGTTAATCCTAGCAGATCCTAGTAGCATTAGCTTTTGTCGTGAGGTACGCTGATACAGCGCTGATACTAGGATAGTGCACCCGTCGCTAGCAAATATGAGCCACCAGCAAGATCTTTTCGCTTACATATCTGAAATTATTCTCAACAGGCCACCTACCCGTTGGTATCTAGCCTTCTACTTAGACTGTACAACGTGGTTTCCAAATCATAGAAACAGAATCAATTTCGATACAAGCCATGTACTTACAGCCCCCCGGCGGCTTCCTTAATTTCGCCTTAGACAGTGCTGTACTTGGGCGTGAACGACGGCGTCCCAGTTTATCGACATCCTGGCGGTATTGAACGTGTTGGTAGACAAGATCATCCACTGACCATCTTGACCGTTACATACTTTCCCATGTATAAGGAATATATCCGCACGAGGGATACGCCTACGTAGATGTTAGGACTCAGGAGAAAAACGGAAAGATTGGAATTGTTAGAACTAAAAAAGATCAGAGGGCCGTAAATGGGCAGATGAAGCTTGGCGCTGAACTAATCACGATTAGCTACAGATTACATAGCTATCAACAAGGAATTATTCGAAAATATTGAACAACGTTTTACACTAGATACAGTATGATAAATGTCTAATGATTCAACGCTACAAAGAAGGGTGTCGGAGCACAGATACAAAGTTTCGAACGAACACTACTATGAGGACCCAATACCTGCAAGCACTTTGAAAACTTGATCCTGCCTGTCTTTGAATGTTTTCAAGTGAGTCAAAGCTAAACTCAGTCCATTGATACGATTAGCAAAGGCTACTGCTTTGCCTTCTACACTTCTCCTGCCCTCTTCTCCGTCGCTATGCTGAGTCGAGCAACCGATACCTTCTACCAACATCTGCTGTACTCTCTCCATCCTCGGAGTAGGAATGCATTTCCCTTGAGATGCATACTTCGTGGCTCTGGCATCATCTGCCTCCTGAATTTCTGCCGCCTGCTGACCTATCGCTGCTAGTTCAAGCATGAATCGTCGCAAAGGGGGAGGACAATCATCGAGTGTTAAGGGAGTACCGAGAACACCCACAATTGCCCCCTCTGGCGTCAGAGATGTCGTAGCCACATCGAGAATGGCATACGCAACCGCAGCAAAGTAGGCTCGAGAAGGATCTAGCTTCAACATCTCACGAAGGGAGGAATGACTTTCAAGGACGTCGCCTAGCGCAGCATATAGAGTTTCCCGGATGAACTCGATGGCTGGAGAATCAGGAGTTAATATCGAGGGAGAGGAACTTCGGGAAGGCCAGCCACTTCCAGCGCTAGGCGTGTAAGGAAAGAGATGGGAAGACGATTGTGAGGCAAGGTCGTGGATATCAGCCTGATGACCAGCGCTGTAGGTTGGTGACGGTGGTGGAAGTGGAAGATTTTGTGTATTTGGAGAGGATTGTACGGAGGAAGGCGGTGACATTTCGTACGAAGGTGGAGGCACAAACGAAGCTTTCTTCGCTCTAGGACTGCTGGGCTCATTTCCTGAGTCCAATGCTGCCTGTAGATCTGCTGCATACCTGTCTTGAAATGAGCGCCTTTGGCTTATCTCGATCGCCACTGCTCGAAGATCAGCTGCAATACCGTGTATATTGGAATTCAAAGGCGAGGCTACCGGCTCAAGATCACAAATTATTCTGGCAAGATCGTGCTGATGTTCTGGAGCTAATGCCTGGATAGAAGGGACAGTTTGAGCCCATACGCGAAGGAAAGGTGCAAACGGAGGGGGACAGTTTTCCGATGATAGTTCGGTAGGGTCGGAGGTCTTGTTATGACGAGGCAGAGGGACTGAAGGCGGATTGGTGGTACTGCGCAATGCTGCAAAATAAAGGCATAGTGCGGGACCTGTATGGCACTTACTATAGAATACAAATCAGTTGGAAATCGAAGAAACGCACCAGTGATCATGAGATCGCCTTCAGCACTACTCAAAAGATCTGCATCGAGTAATCTCTCAACTTTAGCCTGAGTTAAGGAAGATTTCAAATAGCTATGAAAGCTGTTCTGGATATATTCTTCTGAGAGTTGTGTACCGCTTCGAGTTCGAGTGTGAGTAGGAGATCGCGACGAGGACATGAGAAAAAGCTGAGCAGTGAACGGGAGTCAAAATGTTATTGATGGCGGGTCCACGTGACGGGCTCCCGTCTTCGGTTCCGACTTCCACTTTCCACTTTTCACTCCGCCCGGCGCGCCATTCTTGCAGCTGTGTAACTTAGCTGACAATCTGTAAGAAGCGCTTCAATAACTCTTGCGTAGAATGATAGCCTCAAATGAACTGGATGCTGGACAAGATGCTGAACTGAAAGATTGCTGAAAGGGCGCTCTCGCACATTGCTTCACGCAGAGAACGCCAATCAAGATCCCAATTGCGAATCCCTTGCGTGATACGTGTGTCTGTGCATCTATCTATCTATAATTTTGATTATTTTTTTCTTCATCGACTGTAGTACCTGAAAGTCTCATGGTGCTCACTGGAATATTCCACTGCGAAATTTACCGACGTAGGATTCTTTCAAAATGGGTCGTTCAAACCATGTCACGACCTTCACGACGAGCTGCATCAGAAATCTGACTGTATCTGCAACAAAAGATATCATTCCACTGGATGGCCTACTCTTCTAAGGACGGATAAAGTTGATTGCTTCCAACCTCCATAAAGTCATGGTTCTAGTGCGATCAAAGACATCAACACCCTTGTTACGGTTGATTTTTTACAACAAAATATCCGTGAATATTATTACTCTTCAAAGAGCACTGGCAGGTACTACATGATTCAAAAATGACATACTACCAAGACGAATGGCTTCTGTCCCCTTTCCGAATGAATTCGCTTCTCAAACGGCGAACACAAGAGGATCGACATAATCGTATTGAGCTCGACATTACCCAGAACGATTTGTCGACCCACTATTGCCCGAGATACAACTCGGCACGCTCGGAACAATAGCATTCTGCCTTTTTATTGGAGGAATTGGGAGTCTCGGGCAGAGACCCAAAATCCGTATGAATTGATTCAATTCTAAATTCGATTGGCAAGCCTCACACTAATGAAGCGTCGAAATAACTGAATATTCGATCGTATTGGCCGGTGCTGCTTTCTATTTGCACAACCTCAACATTCAACTTAAGTCGAGGCCCAGCTATTCCTCTGAAAGTGGACAATTATTGCAACGATTTTATTGTAATGTATTCAACTCATTTGAAACGATGTTCTCAGGTTATCTCTTATAATTGATAGCGAATTCCGAGAAACCTGGAGATCCAATTTTGCGGGAAGGATGCATATATAGTAAGCCCTTCTGTTCTTTCCTGTGCTGAGCTTGAATATAAATGTTCTCCGAAATTCAAGCTCCCTATCAAGGCCATTGAATCATCCTAAGCACCCTCAAACACCATTTTCGATTGTGTCGAAAATTGAATACATAAGAGGAACAGATAGCAAGGTATATCCGTGCTGAGTTCATACATGCTTACGCTGTAGTTTACCGCCGTTGATCTTTCTGGGAAGGAATTCTTATTGACTTCAGCCGTACAGCTTTCGTTGGATTGGATTGCTCGAAGCTTAGCACATAAGGTAAGTCTAATCCTTATTACACCTGATTCAACTACATGTGATATATACGGGAAACACATTAAATAGTTACCTGAAGTTCTCTTTTTCACAGTATTCTACGAACTTCGACGAGGTATGTATGTCTTTCGCATTCAGGTACAACTTTGAACCCAGATCAAACCTAATGTGTAAACTGGAAACTAAAATGGGCCTCGATCGCAGGCTGAGGTATCTATACCTTCGTTGCAGAAAGACGGCAATAGCTCAAGCCCTACCTTGGCTATGCGGCCTATCGGCTCAAACATTGCTCATTGTCGCGGCCGTCCAACGTTGTAACGAAATCTTGACAGCGGGAAGGGACTCTGATGAGTGGTAAAGGAATAGTTTGTTCTGATGTTCGCCTCGCCGGGCTGAACTCTCCTGTAGGCAAGTGTGATTACCTCCTTGACTAGACTGATCGAAGAAATAATATGTTTCTAGTATTTACTTGAATGACCCCACGTTCTACCGGTCCAGGTATCCGGCATAGAACAACGCCACTGTATTGGAACGGTGTCGATAACTGACAGGGGGAATATGTACTCGATATTGGAACTATCTTCCTCTGTCAAAGCAACACAAGCTGTTCATACAGCTCTATTCGAACAACACACATTGGTAGATACCTTAAAATCATTTGAGAGTTCGAAATTCAGATTGAACGCTTGAAAGCATAATATCTCGGTCACAATCGGCAACGAACAATCAAAACCTTTGGGAGGTTGAAAGGCCCATGCTTCCGAGGTCCACTTTTCATCGCAAACTGTTGTCTATCAGCATTCCGCTGTATTATCACTTGGATAACTTATGCTAGATAAACTCCAATTGCCACCTTGTATCTGAGAAGCAGACTATTCTGTTTCCATTTTCAATGTTCCGTGTGTCCAGGCGGTAGATATTGGTAACGCGCGGGGAAATAATCATCATTACCTATGTCAGGTAGTGGTCTGACAAGGACAATGGACTAACCTCTTTTCCAATATCTCCGACTCTTCAAACCAATATCGAGTACGTGGAAAGGTCGGTGATTAGTCGCTTTGAATCTTGATGATTTCAAAGTTATCGATTCCCTCAAAGCTTCTGCAAGATGGTAGTACTTACGACGGGTGAACATATTCAGTTCAGGTCAGACAGACGCATCTGAGATTTCTCTACTGGTTCAAGAATCGACAACCAGCCTAGGCTGCTCGAGCTATCTTCTGTATGACTTCGGAGCAGGTTTGACCGTTTCCCGTTAAATGTTCCTTTGATAACTTTGTGTATAAAGGCGCATCAATTCGGGTATCTTAACATAACCAATTTCTGTCGGTTGCACATACTGTACCAATGTTCTTTACGGCTGTGCAGGAGGAAATCCGAGGAATTTACCTTGTACCCATCACAAATCACCGTTAAACTTTTAAGCTTTTTTGAATCTCAAAGAGCGAATGAATCCAGGCTACAAGGTCGATGATTATTTTTGCAATCTCCAAGCTTTCGGACAACAAAATACAGTAAATGTAGAAGAGATTGTCATATATTGCAGCTGATATATCGCAAGATTGTCATAGATTGTGAGCATTGATGCTGTAGTTTTGAGGCAAGATGGCCGAGCGGTTAAGGCGTGTGACTCAAGTACGAGCTACTTCCTTTCTCATGGGCGAATGTCCGCGTGGGTTCAAGTCCCACTCTTGTCATTTTTGTTTGATGTATACATACATATGTCCTACGGGTTGTGATTTTTGGTGGATGGTCTGTAGGTAAGCTTTCTAACATACTGGACTGTTTTGACCTTCGAGATAGTGCACCGTACATGGACTGTACAATCGCTACAATCACTCGGAGGACACTCTACAATGGGTTCTCAATTACTATACCCGGCTAGTCTGTGGTGTGCCGTGACTGGGGTTTAATATCTCTTCAGCGTACGTAGTAACAACGTTAACCACATAAATAAAGTACTCTCTTCGATGCCGCATAAAAGCCGTGGTAGTATCGCAAACGATGAATTCGCTATCCGCCGAGGCATAACAAGGTCGGGAGAAGGTAGCGAGCAAATGCGCAATGCTGCTATGAACCCAATTGCTTTGAATTTCAACAGCGATGCAACCGCCAGGGTAGTAAGGCAACCGACACAGTCTCATCGAGGAATAGATTTTGTGGTATCGAACTTGACGCTCGGATCACTTTACTCGAAATGGGAATACTGCACAATAATCAATCAATCCTGAACTCGAGTTGTGTTCGAGTACTTAAAATGAGCTGCAGGCATTGGCAATACGTGTTCATCCGGAGTAACTACTTATGTATTGAGGAGGAGGCCTGTTGCGGGGTTAAGTAATGTATCTTTCGTATTTTATCGCGATGGCGGCGGGAATACTGGTGAGGCAACATTTTGAAAATGCCTTGTGGTGATGTTCATGTTACTGGAAAATACACAGTTTCGGGAGTTTCAGCTCTGAAGGTTGAAGGAGTTACATTAGTACGTACTATTTTTTGACCGAACGTGAAGCATCAGGAGCTCATAGTGACGGAACAACACGCATAAGATATTGAAGGAATTTAAATTCTAACATACTTCGTTTGAACTTCTCGGACAAAGGAGTTTATTAGAAAACGAGGCTGAGCAAGTTGTTCAAGTTAGCACGTTTTGGGGTTCACTGGTTCCCGAAATCTTACTTCAATGTAGTTGTGGCTGAGAAATGACTCTTTCAGTACGGAGGCTTATCAGCGCAAGAACTTGTAGCCGAACAGCTACACCTAGTGCGTTTGAGAGAAGTTTTTAAATACATTCTGAATGTTACTGATATGCATTGAACGAGAGGTGATGCCAGCTCAGGAAGGATCGAAGGAATGTCCTATTAATTCAAAACATCGGGTGCGTTGTGCGAGGGCGACGGCACTCTTTTGAGTTGAGATATCATCCTTCAATGATATCGAATGATATTCACTATTTCTGTGAGGCTTTCAGAACGAACTTCAAGAAATAGTACGCAACATCATGATGTTGATGAGAGAAGGGTCGAATGGGCTTCTCGCGGTGCTGGGAACAAAAAACATGGGTTTCTCCCTTCCCCGGCATACACGGATATGCGGTTGGACTGTTCAGGTGAACAGTGGACATACAGTCGCCAGCTCCAGATTCTATTATGATGCGTCGTGATATAATATCGGGTAAGCAGTACGAACGCAAGGAAGGCCTGGCTCTTGATGGAACACTACATCCCAGGGCTCAACTAAAATGGAAAACTGAAATAAAAACTTGGAAAGGTGGCATTCAGGCTTCTGGAAGAACATATAGACTTACTTCGTAGGATTACCATGCCTCTGGTTATAGTTTGAGAGCATTGATGTTAGTACGAGGACTGTGCTGTAGAGCCCAGACCCATACTTGATGGTCATAGTACAGTTACAGATGTAGTTTGGTCTGAGTTTGGTGCATCTGGGTAAATATCCAGAATGGATAAGAACGAAACAAGGGGTGCCGCACCTGCAGTAAAGGATAGCATAGCGGCAGAGTGTATATCCAGAATTTGTTGGTTAATATAATGTTGTGACCATACATCTAACCCGAGAATGGAAGTTGAAAACTTTACCATACCTACCGGCTACATATCAGATTTCCATGGCACGTCGGAAATCTAAAATCTATGGTCGATGAAGCGATCTATCATGGACCTTGGAAGGTATTTCACTTCTCCAAACGAATGGCCTGGCTATTGCATCGTTCATCGCGCAGGATCTCCGCTGAGAGCCAGATTGCACAGAAAAGTCGCACATCGCAGACCCTCGAACTTGGGACCATGCATGGTATGAATAGCCGGCAAATTCACGCACCCTTACGCCATATATACATTCACTTCAAGAGATTTGGAAACAGTGTGACTTGCTACACGGCCCTTTCTTATCCAAATGCTTGTCTTGATTCTGAGTGAGGAGAGTGGACGGAAAGAGTGAGCGCTAAAGCAAGCGCCAGAGTGGTGAACTTGCCTGCCGGAAATTCCCTGTGTACTCAAGTACCTAGACGCTTTTACACACTCAAGAGTTAACGCTAGTCAGTTCCTGATGAAAACATCGTTGGAAGCTTGCTACTGACACTCCTTCAGTATAATATCCCCAAAAATCACTTTATAATGGTAGTAGTGATTCCAAGAAATATCTGGAGCTCCGGCTGCTCCGAGGCAAAAGTATTGTTAGGAGCAAAGGTACGAGGCTCTGAATGTGAAGGGAAAAGCCCTACCTGATCTCCATCTAAAGAGTTACTAGTAGTATACACAGGTAAAATCATGGAGTACTGACTGCATTTCCAACGGGAGTGTCCCCTGATACTGACACAGAATGACACCCATGTGAGCGCCACTTCAGGCTCTTGGATAACGGGGAGTTCACATGAGGACATCGGTATGGATGGGTATCGTTGTTTTCTCCCGCGTTCCCCATATGCGAATACCGGATTATCCATCCGGTATTGGGATCCTACCATCCCCCTATTTCAGAAACTTGCCACTTAGCCCAACTTGATTGTCTTCCCCAGCTCTCCTCTGGGTTAACTTCTTGAATAATTGATACTTAATTTTTGTGAATCGATTTCATGACGAGCGACGAGATGAATCTGACAAGTACCCTCCACCCACTTCATCATCACCATTTGTATGGATGGGTAAACATTATTCTACGATGCTGCCGGAGGGTCAGACGACTTGCGCAAGACTCTATCACTCTTCTCCCATCTCTCAGGATGTAGCCGGCGGAGATTTTTTGGCGCTATGCTGTGTGCCCTGTTCCTCATGCGACACGAAGACATCGGAAAGCCAATGGGTTCAATAGATCGTAAGGCACTCTTTCGTATTCCCGAGAGTAGTTCTCATTGTCAAAACCTACTCATTACGACCATTATAGTAGCAATGTGGTAGTGGGGCTTCCATGACAGTGCGGCGCTGTATTGCAATTTTCCTTTTTTACATCCAACCGATCCGATTTCACCAATCCAGGAGCGTTCCCTTCAATGCCTGAGTATCAGTCGGCGCATTAGCTACATCTACGGGTCAACTGAATATTCCTCAATATGTTACAAGGTCCTACACCTCTTTAGATCTGACTATCCTTGGCCCTAAATCCAACCCGCCCATGCTCATGGAAGCTGGCTAGCGCTCATTGGCTGGCTGATGAATCTAAGAATTTCTCTGGCAGAAATGAGTTGTCAGAACTCTGACAAAGACGAAACCTAGAAGAATGAATGATCACTACTTACACTTGATGATATATTTGGATACTCAGGTTTGGACGACATACAGATGCTTCTGTGATGAACCAAGTATAATGACATGATTCATAGGTCTACCGTCTTGCTCGGAGACTGGCTTTACAAAAATTTTTGGAGTTTTCAACACCCGAGTTGGGCGAACCCCAGAATAATACGATATGGAGTAGGCAGTTCAACCCGCTGTCACACGCACAATACCATCCGTGCCTACAATAGCTCCATCACGGAAAATTCTCCCGCTCGAAATTTTTATAGTAGTTCTACAAACCAACATGAAGGGTTCAGTCGAAGATAATAGTGGACCGATGAAACATCCACCTAGCGCAAAATATACCAACGACTCTGAGCGAGCATTTTGTCAGGTCGTTCAATTTAAAAGGGTGACAAACAAGGATCATTGGCAGAGTGCAGTGGGGTTTCCTCCACTCTGCATTCCGTTGAGCCTGAATAGGTACAGTTGTTATATACGAGGACGTTAACCAGAGGTAGGGGAGACTCACAAAGCAAATCCACCACCGTCTGAAAAGCACAACCATCTCATCCACCTCAGATCACCGACGACTCGGAGGGGAAAAACGCGCCTCGTATCTTTGACCTCTTTCTCCTGACACAACGATTGTCACTAGCATTCGTCTGCCCTGAGACGGAAAACTCGAGGCGGGAGCTGGAACTCTGAACCCTCAACATTGAACTTGATGGTGTGCGTGAGGAAAGGATTCGAGGGTTGCAGGAGCAGGAGTAGCAGTGACAATTCTGATTACCGCCGGATGGTGACTAATGGGGAGCACAGACCAGGAAATAGTCCCTGAGATACCAGTGAGTTCGAAAAAGCTGGCAATCGTCTCCCTTGAATCGACAAGGAGAAGGCCAATGGGGAGGGATGAAAAGGGCCAGTTGATGATGTTAACAACGAATCGAGTTCGCAGAATTATGATGTAAGGGATCCTGCGGGGGTAAGCGTGAGAAGTCGATCGTGTGAATTGATCCTTCCATGGCCCTTATGTGTATCTGTGTCAAGCGGCGAAGGAGTTGGCATAAGAGAGCTACGAACGTTGTCTTCGCTGTCTAATGCACGATATTAAAGCTTCAAGGTCTGTGAAACCATTCATGATCCTTGATGCGTATCGGACTTTGCGGTGGGGCCCTCGAGTTAGAACAATGTTGTGTCAAAGCGGAAGAACCCCTCCGCGCCAACAGGATTAATTATATCGTCCCCACAGCTCAACAGGGCGACAGAATCATGTGTCAAACAGTCGTCGCCAATGCTCATTCTCATCGACAAGAGAGAATGCGGGGTAATGTTGTAAGGGAGAGGTTATACCGCTGGATGCTACTGGATGTACAGCGACGATTTATTGGTTCCGAACATCCAAGGACCTGTGCTTTGTTGACGAATAGATTAGACTGTACGATGTCAAACTAGGATAGCAAAGGCTAAAAGATCTAGGCGCTCGTAAATGTTACAGGGCCTCCCTACCTCCTGCCATCTCGACCCTTAGTAGACGCAGTCTCCGCAAGGCTCCTTGTCACAGCGAACGAGTCAGTCAGCCAGCCCAGACATTGTTATAATAGACCCTTCACAACACCAATGTGAATGAGCTATTTGTCCTTGCGGAGCAGAGCGTGTGTGTCGTAAGTGACATTCACTGAGGGCACAGAGGGGCACAGGTGGACTGCGTTAGTTAAATGGGGTCGAAAGCGTTGAAGCACGATGCGGTCAATGAAGTGACCAGAGAGGAAGAGCAGGAGGGGCTTCCCTTCAATATAGATAATGATAATCGAACTTAGGATGAGCTTTTTCCTGACTAGTAAGCGTAGTTATATTGGAGATCCTATCTGCATGTTGACGGGAGGCTTGTTCATACGTGCTGGCAAAGAGATAAGAGTTGAGAAATTCCAGTTCCCTTGACATGATATCTAGCTCGGAGGCTCTAGAATTATAGCGTCTGTCAGAAAACCAGCACGAGCTACGACTTGATTTTATATCATTGTACTTTAAAGATATGGCTGCAAGTAATCCTAATAGTGATCTGGGAAGAGAAGAACACTTGATATTGGGTAGACGAATAGGATCGACGGCATACCTCTCTTTTGGAAAGTACAATCAACCGTTCCTGTGGACGCTTCTTAAATGTCTACGGAAATCCTCTGGCAATCTAAACACCACAGACAACAGCTTCTGGATATTCTCCGAGTACTTCAGTAAATGGATCGTCTGTTATCACACGTTCTGAGCCTCTCGCTCGACGACGCTGGGTCATTAGAAAAAAAGCTTTCGGATGAAGATTTGAGGGCTTATCGCAAGCAGGCGAAGTTTGTGAAGCGAGGGAATAGATTGTGAGTAAGGGTATCTTCATGTAGAAGTATATCACTCACGCGAAAAATTGTAGATCGAACATCCGGAAACACCGTCATCACTTCCAAACTAGCACACAAGCGATGAGGATCAAGGTCTATGGTAGCGTGACCTAAGAAAGTCTTTGGAAGTCATGGCCTAAAGATAGAAAATATGCGGGGCACCAAAGGTTCCAACCTTTGTCCCGTTCGCGATTTCGGTACTTGAACTTCGCGGAAAACTTGATCGGACCTCGAAGCACCCTCGACTGCTTGGCCTCATCCACCTCGCATCGTCTCGCACCTATGTTCGCAGGACTGCTACGATATTTGTCTTTGCATGTTCTCAACTTTATCAAGTTAAGACATATAGATTACCAGTCGTCCGGAGCTCCACATATCACATATGAGAGGAGTTTTAAGAGAAGTGGGGTGACGAGGGCATATCGTTAGCGTCTCGGAGCTAACACTGCGTGATCACGTTCATATAGCATGGCGAACTGTTGACGAATTTTGGCAACAGCGCAGCAGTACTTGAGACTCGAAATTTAGCTTACCATCGGCGTCGTCATAGTAGCTTCTTTCCACGGTGGAAGCCAGGCTTATCAGTAACGAGGAACCTGGAGAGCTGACGGACATTAATAAACGGCATGCGCTTCACAGTAACGAGCAACGACAAAGTATTTCAAATGAGACATAGCTTGCAATTCGATTCAATACACAGCTGGCCAGTTTATAGCCCTAGGGTATCCAATTGTTAAGAGATCACGATGGCTGACGAGGCATTCCTGAAGGGTTCATATTAAAGAACACCCGAAAACGAGCTGTTTTGACGAACCCAATCCGCACTACCAATAGCACTGACCATCCTTTGGCATATTGCCTTATGTCGCACCAAACATCGAGGCTAAAGAGAGCGCTTCCGAGATCCAAGAGTCGCGATGAAGTTGGGTCTTAGAGATCGGGAAGAGCGGGTGATAAGGTATAGACGCGTGTCAAACGCAAATCTAAAGAAGGCTGCGAGTATAGGAGTCGGGTCTGACACCAGGAAAAGCGACGTCGAGCCAACTACAGAGTGTCACTAGGAGAGATTTTATCGACGCGATAAAGAATCTGAAGAAAACGATTCCGTGGAGGAGGTTTTAGCCTAAACACGGGCGTTTTGATACCTAAATTGATAGAGATAAAGACCTCTCCTTGCTTTTACAAAAACCATGAAAGTTCGGACGAAGTCTATGGGACTGCTTTCAAAAACGCCTCGGCGGTCGTGATGAGAACAGGAGAGGGTTCGTAAGTAGAAAGAAAGGCTCGACAAATGATGTAGCGCATATTTACGAAACGGTGCGAGGAGTGCGAAAAGGATTGCAAAAGGCACAGAGGTTGCACACTTCGAACGAGCCAATCAAAAGAATTTACTGCAGGCATGAAAGAGCGTACTTGGTTCGGGCTTTACTCTGATGTGAATGATCTTTTCTGATTCTACTAAGGTTACTCACCACCCGAAGTTGTTTCGTCGCCATCAAGTTTGCCATGTAAAAAGCATCAGGAAGTTTCCTGGTTGGTGAGCAAGATAATCAATCTGCGTTCAACTTTTGCGGATGCAACGAGGTTACTGACAACGTTGGAGTGGAATGAATGGAAAAAGACTGAACGGTTGATATAATCGGGTCCACTGCCACTGGGGGTTGCTGGCTGTGCAGTTGTGCAATTAGGCCGTTACCGGCACGGGTCACCGTTTCAAGACGACCACATGTCAAAAATCCTACCTTTCCTCCTTTTTCCTTCCTTACCTTTCCTCCGCACAACTCTTACATTCAACGCACGCAACAAGCTTCAGAAATGATGAGGTTTTTACCGTTCGATGACCCATCAGATGATTATTAGGATGATGGAGATGGAAGCCTTAGAGACTTCACTACGAACCTTCAACTGTACATCACCTCAGAGTATGATATCTCTCCCAAGATCATGATTGTGGACCTCGTAAGGTATAAATAGTACTATAACGTCTGCGTCGTCGCCCTCTTTCCTGTCTGGACTATTCGATCCATAATGATTATCTCGGAAGGAATAACTGTGACAGTTGTTCTACCTGTTGCAGTACGTGTACAGTAATCCTCGTCCTCTTCTAACCTGATTCATTCGGGTCTCATTTTTGATGCAGTTGGAAGTGCTATTATATGGTAAGACCGTTTCACTGTAGAAAATAATTGGACTAAAATAAATAATTGGAAAATCATCTAGGCATCTTCATAGTGCTTTTTAGCCTCAGCATATACCTTTTCCAACAGAAATATGCTCCAGGAAGGCTGTATATCATTGCAACTGTCTTTTTCTTTTTACTTGCTACAGTGTCTATCATTCTGGATTTATTTTTAACTTGTTATATGTGGGGGGTGGCATATAGTGCAGCGGCAACGGTGCAGGCTGTTCTCGAATCTCTCTTTCTCATTGCTGGGTTGAGTGCCATGAGTATATCAGCTTTTTCCACCTTATAACGTCGTGATAATTGATGATTGACTGGTAATGCCAGTTAATAACAAAATTTGATCGGACAGGCTATAGCCACCCATTATATTTTCAATGACCACTGGCACTACCAGTGTTCCCTTATTTGGAATATCGACGGAGCCCTACAGCTCGCATTCCGGTATATTTCTTATATATACCCACAAATGCTAGACGCCCTATATCTGAGTATATCTGAGTATGAATAACCCTGCCAGATTTGGATTATTCGATTATTCTCTCATTTTTATCGATTTTTGACCCTAAAACTATATCTGGTGCTCAAGACGGTCAATTTTATGACGCCATATCTATGTATAACGGTATAATAGATACGGTAGATAACACACTAGTTCACAAATGCAAAAGAAGAGTCTGTAAGAGCGATACCTCCCCGGCCAGATGCAAGCAAACTACTCATACCCTCCCATTTTCGTTTGCATACCGTAGCCAGCTTGCGTCGAATGGAGGCTTGACGACAGGCGTAAGCGACTCGTCCCTCGAACCCTACGTTGAGAGGATCGTAGTCAACGTTGGATTCTCGACGCAAGTCCCATTCTACTGCCTCTGCTTCCAACATCTGCAATATTCTGCGCATCTCTTCCTGAATCAATAAACACTCCTCCTGCCACTCCAGAGCTTTGGAACGTGCCTTACAAAACGTGATACGTAGACCTGCCACATCGCATATAACCCAACAGTTAGCATTCCCAGATTGAGGGTGAAAGAAATTGAAAGCGACTCACAATCTGCTACATTTTGATCGCTCATAACATCGCTAGGAGTTGCAAGCCAAATCCAAGAAACATAGCCTGCAGCCCGACCATCTATTTTATCTTCTAAACGACCATCGGGTTGACGAAGATCTTCCTGTTTCAATGGTCGAAGCGAGTCCATCCACGAAGAATTCTTGCCTAACGTCGCACCATATTTCGACAGCATGTCATGATGAATTCTATACCTTGCAGCGCAGGCATTGATGTTGTTATCCAAGGTGTCCATAACTGCAGCTGATCGGGTACCCTGGCGTTGACCGTGGCCATAGTCACGCTTATAGTTGATGACGGAAGTTCGGGAGAGTAAGCTTTTTCTGATTTTCTCCACCTCATCATGAGCAGCAGCAAATCGAAGTCTCCACTCGATATCGATCAGCCGAACATCGCAAGTCTCACCTGCGTCAAAAACGGCACCTGGGAGGAACAAAGGTATATCGCCAGCAGCAGAGTTTTCTAAACTCAAGGTCAAGCAAAATTCTTCATATATGACTGCAACGTACTGGACTGATTTACATACTCAGCACGCAGCAGCGTAGTCCTGGGCATATATAATGCTTGAACCCCAATCCAAGCATGGATGCGACTGCGCAAGTTTGTCGAACGTTCCACGATTTTTGCCAGCTGAAGCGATGTCGGATGATTTCCCAGTGCCATGTGATCAAAAATAAGGCGTCGCCTAACGTGAGGGTTAGTGAATCAAAGTAACTTATATCCATAAAACAACACACTGCTGCTCTTCAAGTTCTAGGCCTTGTATGACAAGCGCGGTGGGAGTCATTTGCTTCAACAAGCCCGGCTTCGGATGAATAGCCGATTGGCGAGCCAATGCAGCATCCTCCTTTGCCAGTTCCAACCGAATTTGACCTAATTGCAAGGCTGAAGGGAATGTATGAATTCTCAGATTTTAAACAAAAGAACATTGGATCTTACGTCGAACAGATGATACGTAAGGGTTTTGTTTCGAATGGTCGTCATCCCAAGCCCTGATTTCACTTCGCCACTTCTTCATCTGATCCTGGTTGAGACTCTCACAAAGTTCTTCGTATGCGATCACATGTGCTGCTCTTTGTTCTGCTGCATGGACTGCTTTATTAAACATAGCAAGAGCTGGAAAGATGGTCAGTAAAGAACAGATCGCAATGTGAAGATATATACCTATCGTTATCCGCTTCCTATGATTCCTATCGTTCCAGTGATCATCCATCATGTCCCACCTCCCGCCTGGACCCATCTTTTTACTACTCCCTGCAAGTGAATTGGTTACGGCCCAAACTCTCTCCACTCCTTCACCATCTGTTCTACCTGTTCGCTTCGCATACCCAAAGGCATATTTGTGCCGACAAGATTCCTGGTGGCCCATGAGGTGAAATTTCGGGATCAAGAGTTGTAAGTTTGCGGGATCAACTTGGTCAGGCAGGCTGAGGTGTCCTCCGTATGAATCGATGCGTGCCCTGAGCTTCTTTGAAAATTGACACATAATGTCATAAGAGATGGTCAGGTTCTTTGGACAGTTTATTTGGAGCGACGATAACAATACATAATCCATAATGATATATCTGGAGTCTAGGTGAGTGACAGGAATTGACTGAAAAAAAATGCAGATAACGCACTCCTCGCCGAGCCGTAAGTCTGCTACTGATTGGGGTAAAGTACATTCATGTCGCGTACAGCTTGCCATTGCAATACCAGTCACTGCCAGATTTTTTTCGCCTCGTTTGTTTGCTAGCTTGATCGCATCATGATCGTTACAATCCGAAGTTTCTGTCGGCCACTTCCCGGACATTTTCAGAAGATGACACTGGAATTCGTGATCGTCACAAAAAAAGGCAGAGCCCTTGTTGAAACTCGGATCCTTCGCTTCGCTTGAGATGTTGAGTCTTGTGCATCGAAAATTGGCATCGAGTCCTTCGAAGCGCTTGTATAACCACCTTTCATCGAGAGTCAAGCAAGCAAATTTTTGAAAGGCAAAGAATGAGGACTTACTCCTTCTCAGGATCCACAGGGTCGTCGAGACTCGGCGCATTTTTTCCAGGATGAGCACAAGCTAGACATTTCACAGCTAGTAACCCAGGCTTCAGAGCCAAAACACCTTCAGGGTTATGACCTTGCCCGCTTCGCTTCAGTGTCATGAGAAATCGCCACTGTCGAATCATTCCGAGAACTTCTCGAAGCCTATTCTGTAGGTAGGAAAACATGAGCTCAAGCCACAGCGCAGACATGCATCGAAGACTAGACTTACTGGAGGTACAAAAGTGCCTATATTGTTTGTGACACGCTCGAGAGTTTGATAATATTCTGAGACTGACGCCTTTGACATGAAGGAAAGAATTTGGAAGAAGTTCAAAAATTCGAACGTTGCAGCTGTTTGAGGGTGAGTGGTCGTGGCAGGGAGTAAGCCCGCCGCCAGAAGTTGTCGCCGGTCTAGATCACTGCCCTTCTGACACGAACAGAACTTGATTGATGCCGCATGAATGCGTTGAACCCCGATAATCGTGAATAGTCGTGGCTTATGATTGATCGCTTGCCAGCATGGCGACGTTGCCGAATGTGGTCCGAGGTGAATAACGAGGCCAAGACTACTGAGCTCCAATGATTCGAAAAAAGTTCCATTCCAGGCCTAGAAAAGGCATAAGTTTGGTCAACCACACGTATGGACCTTAACGAATGACTTACTTGAATGATATGAAGAGGGTTCTGTTCATGATTACTGACTATACACTCGGCACACCAGAGGTTTGAATCAAAGCACTCGGTGCATCTGAAGCTCCGGAGGTTGGGTTGTTGATCGTCAAACGCTATCCCACAGGGACAAGCTGGTTTTGGAGATGGTCCTCTTCCCTCATGTTGCAGAAGCTCATGAATATATTCTTCGACATGGTTTGCATGCCAATCGCGTAGTTCCTAGAAATGCAAATAAAGTCAGCGAGATGAAGGCAAAACACAACAACGAAAAGATGGACTTACGTTCGATGCCTTACTGCTCTCCAGCGAAGTATTGACAACCTCTTCGTTTTCGTTGAGGTCACCGGATAATGCAGGGTTGTCGAATGCGTATCTGCCCATTTCACTCGGCGAGAAGTCTGTACATAGGTACTCGTTCGGCGCAGCGTGAGTAACATAAGGATGAGACGCGGCATCAATTATGGGAGGCTCCACTGGCAGAGAGTACAAGAACTCCGTAGGGACAACCGAACGAGAACTGACGACACGATGACCAAGGGATACCTTGAAAGAAGGCGCCGCATCTCGATGTCGGATAGAGGCATGTTGGGGATTGCTTGGAAGAAAGGTTGAAAGGAACTGTGTACTCGGCTCTTCCAAATCGCGGAGGTCAGAAAGATAATGAGAATCGAAACCGTCAATTGGCTTTTGGCGTTGGCGCGGCATGGCTGAGACTATGAATAGAGCAGCGTGATATACAAAGGATGCCATTGCTTTTTCAGATGTACTGGCCAAAAACCCCGTCGAAGAAGTCGAAGAAAGAGCATCTGCGAATCCCGTAGTGTCTAAGAAGAGTCGTTTGACTAAATCAAGAATCGATGGCGGCAGAGCATCTGTCAGGTGGACTCTCCCATGGTTCTTGGCATACAGGAGGTTTGACGCGTAGCAGAATAAGAGGTGATTTTGCAAAGGCGTGGCATTGTCAACTGGATTAGAGAAGCACTGAAACCCCCAGGAAACCCACATGCTAGGTCCAACTAGCATAGTATGAACTAAATGCAGTTGAACCAATGCATAGAAGTTTCAGAGGCTTACCAGAAGAAGGCGCACAAGTACGCCATTTCCTGGTTACATCGGAATGTTAAGAACTAATAAGCTGACAAAAAGCTCCGTTATTGCAAGCGAGGCGGACAAAGTAAATGAAGACCTCACCGCGGCACAAAATTTGGTCTCTGGTGGTCATCCTCATGCGGGCTTACCTACCCCCCCTCAAACACCCACTTCGAAGGCACCCATGAGTCCTACGTCTGTGCCATGCAAAATACCTTTACTGAGGGCGATCTCGAGTCCTACATCTGCATCACGCAAGACACCTGGACCGAAGGAGACCAAGAGCCCTACTAAACCAAAGGCGTCGACTACTTGCAAAAAAAAGATGCGTGCGGCACCCGCAACTGTGCCGCCCAAGACAGGGAGTTCGAAAACAATCAAAAGTCTGAAATTGCCCAGGCAGCGGTCAAAAAAACATCGACATGGTGTCAACAAAAAAGGGTGAGTGCCGCTCTAATCGTTTGAAGGAGGAACCGGTTTTATCTATGGTTCCCTTGTTGCTAGGCCCAAGCACGACGCTCCGAACCTGCCCGCGCATTTTCTACTTCCTCCGAGGTGAGTATCAGGGCACTTTTGTAGATGACTGTTGATGACCCAAATGGATGTAGCTCGCCGCTGGTGCGTTCATCTAGTCCAGATCCGGGGTATACTTCACCTAGTACTATGTCTATGTTTGTGTATACTATTTTGCTCATTATACGTTTCTCTGACAAAAGTTCAAGGCCATCACGTCGTCCTGTGTTGATGACTCAGTTGTTATTCACCATGGAGAAAGTTCACGAACTCTATGCAGATTTTAGGACGCTTTGTGGTAACTCTCGTCGAAAGATCTTTGAACCTCTTTACCAGGAGTTCATGCGCTTGGAGGAATTCGACTCGATCGATAAAATCGAAGTAAAGATCAAACTTTTGTTGTCCCAGATGGAAATTCGCAGGCAACAGATTGTTTCTATCGCCAAGCCGAACGAAGAAGGTGCAGTTAATGAGGTGATTGCTTATGTGGCAGAAATGGATGCGTGGAAAGAGGACATCGAGGACTTTATGCATTGGGCATTCATGGGCCGGGATGACTTGCAACACCAACTCTTTTCGGCGAGTGGCCGGCTTCGACATCTCCTCTCTAGGTGAGCAGGATGTGAATTTATACGTCAATCTGTACCTCGCGAATATCTTCTTGTACGTTAATATATATCTTGTGTACCCTTGCTTTATGTGCCTGGTGTTCCCTGCTGTTCCTTGTACTGTGTACCGAATTAAAGTGCGATTTTACCAACAGTATTGACGTATGTAACTACAGCAATTGTATTTCATTTCATTTTGCATGTGAGTACAAGCAATTGATTGAAGCAACAAGATAACGACAAGAACGAACTACGATGGGTTTTTGAGCTACGACAAGAGCTATGACAAGGAAGTTAAGAAGCTCTGCGGTAAACATATGACTATGGAAATGGCAGATTTATTTAGCTGGGACCAATCATTTTCACGCGGTTGTTCATCACAGCATCGACATAGGATGCATCAGCCTCAACGCGAGAGGGATATTTTGTGTAACAAGCTGGTATGCCTGTGACAAGTGGCTGAACTTCACTCCTTTGAACAACAAACGTATGTAAGCCAGAAGAAATTAGGGAAAGTAAATCCTTACCATTCACGAAATACACCCGTGTTTCGTCCAACTATTACCGCATAGTGCGGCCCTTCACTTGGGTCCCGATGACATACACAGTTACAATCGTTTTGACAGATTGGACCGCGAGTCATACGATGTTCACTGGCAGATGAAGGACTAGCTTTGTTCGCCGTGTCCGAGCCAATTCCGGTGGGAGCCGAGTTCACGACAGGGGTAGGCGTTTCCCCGGTACGCGCAATATCTGATAAGAATATCAATTGAATCAGTCTTATGGTGGGGAAGATTTAGTGTGGTACCTGTACCGAGAATTGAGTTGTAAGGCGAGAAAAGAAGATCAAACATAAGTACCTGTGGGGGTAGGGTTAAGCGCCACTGGAAGATCCATAGTACCGGGACTTCTTTGAGGTGCTGAACCGTCATTCAAACCTGGGTGTCATTGAAAAAATTGGAAAAGCAAGAGGAAAGAAGTCACTTACTGTCGCTGGAACCGGGTTGACTGGAGACAGTGTTCGTCGAACCTGAGACATTTGTTTCCGCCAAAATTGTTCCATCGGAAAAACAACTTACTAGCGACTATCAAAGATGGCTATCAATATCAATGGGTCTATCAGTGATTGAATATCACCTACAATGCGTGATGAGTGCGTTCATTGCTTCTGCGGCATTCTGCAGAATTTCCGCGGTAGTAGCAGGAGGGTGAGAAGGCGACGAAGTCATTTTCAGATAGTTTGAATGTGGGATGTTCAACGTTCAACTTCGAGGTAAGTACTTGGAATCAACAGATCATGTGCTACTGTACAGTTATGCCTCGGATAAACCCGAGATTGATCAATTACTGACAAGCCGTACAATTCATAATTTCGACTGACAAGCTATTACAAGTGATAACAGGCTATAACCTGTTATAACACTATTGACTGACAAGCATTATGCCGTTGACCAAGGACGAAAAAGCCTGGGCGGTGGAGAAATTGTCTTCCTTTGTCGATCATCAAAACAGGAAAGTAGTTGCTGATTTCTGGCCTCCTCTGCGCGCTGCTTTCTTTTCGAGGTTCCCATTGGTGACCGAAATTAGTACTGATGTAGACGCTGAGACTCGCGAAGCGTTAGGGCGGCAGAGTGATGAGAAGTTCAAGGTAGGTTTGCTCATTGATAACTTGAGTCTTGGTCTCATTATTTACCTGTTTGGGCAGGCGCTTAGAAACTTTCTCAACAACCACTCCCTTAACAATAGTAGCCGAAAGTCTCGTGCTCAGGCCCGAGAAGCGGTAAAAATCTACATTGGCGGCTCTCATTTGACTGCTACCAAGTCGAAAACGTCGAATCGCCACCACAAGAAGCAAGAAATCTATTCTCGACTCTACTACAATGCGGAATGCAAGACTCAGGTTGACCTTGAAATCACGAATTTGGGCGAGTCAATCTCTAGAAGTGAGAGGATGAAGATTCGCAATAAGTATATTAACGCCGGATGGGAAGCCGCTCAGCAGGATCCAGTGAAGATGGAAGCCATAGAGGTCTTGGCGAAATCTGAGAAGGAGGAAGTACCTCCAGCCGCTATGCCGACCGTAGCATCTGGCCAGCTCCGCCAATTAAAGGGAATGGAACATGTTGAGTGAGTTGTGATCGTCCATTTTTGAGTTCCTGTCTCCATTATTTAATCATTTTGGTGCTTCGTCAGATTTATGCGCAATCTGGACATGACAATCTCTGAGGTCTCTTTGAAGCTTGCGACACTCGGAGGACTTTGTACGATGTTCATCGCGGCAGGTTTGGATCCTGATAACAACAACAGTCTTCGTACCTACGGGTAGGCTTATTGTTCATTCCTTCAGTTCCTCCTGGCTTAATCAGGCTCTATAGGTTTCATGTTGGTCATGATATTCATGGTCAACCTTTTTACCGGGCACTCCCTGACTACAAGACGAGAGTTCTCCGACCATTTCTAAATTTTGCAGAACACGCACTAGGTAGGCGGGTCTTCTTTTGTTCCACACTCGGGTCGTTGAATTGTGCTTAATTTGATAGCCGGGACCGTTGACTGGCTGAAAGAGAGTGCTCAGAGCACTCCTGAGACTGGACCGGCCCTCGTATCTCCTGTCTCTGAGGATGCCGCAGTTCCATCAACTTCGACCCAACCTCCACCGGTTACGCCATCCTCTGTGGCACCAGCAGATTCATCGACAGTTGTATCTCCTTGTCCAGCATCAGTCGAGTCCGACTCACCCGGTTTGCCAGCTGTACCCGCTTTTTCAGCATCGCCTTCTGCCGCGGATGCAGTACTCGCAGTGTCAGGCTTGTCAACTGCGAGTCCTGCTCCGGTTGTAAATGCTGGTGCTCCAACTGCTGCTTTGTCTAAGGTGAATCCCTCTGCGGGTTCTTCTGCAGTAGTCAGTATTTCGGCTGTGACATCATCGGATGTGGTCAATTCTGCGCTTCTCCCTCAACCTCCGCCAGGTCCGATATCGTTGTCTAATGCATGCACATCGTCTGAGAGCATTGAAGCTCGGGCTACTTCGCCACTGCCAGTTTCATCCCAGCCTACAGAATCTTTTCCATCCACTTTCCCCCAAAGTCTTCTGCCTCAACCAGAGCCGATTGAAACCTTTGACCCAAAACGCAGTATCTTGTCAAATATGACAGACCTTGAATTTCAGGAACTCTCAGATGCCGCTTTGCGCAATGCCGAAGGATTTTCTAACGAGGATTGGGCTCATTTGTGGAACAACGGTGCTTTCAATCCTGAGACCAACTGTGAACATCCCGCAAACACTGGCTCCCCTCTTCCTGAAGTCCCTACTCCCAAGGAGCAGTTTGATTGCTCACACCTCTCAGCCTTTCCCGATGAGCAGTGCGGCGATTTCCCATTCCTCCCGACCTTCCCCGAACAGCCGTCGAATTTCTCCAGCTCCGATATGGTCACCAATTCTATAAATAATCTGCCACAGGTCCCGAAGTCATCGGCTGTGGTCGATCCGTTATCTGTCGGATCGACCACTTCACAGATTACTTTGGCTGTGATCACCTCGTTGAATGCTCTTCCCACTTCCTTGCCATCTACAGCATCTACTCTTGTCTCCCTTCTGGACTCAACTGGGACCACCTTGTCAAATTCGCTATCGGGTTCTTTGCCATGTACGCCATCCACCCTCGCCTCCGTTCTAGACTCAAACCCAGTCACCGGGACGATCTCACCAGATTCGCGAGCTGATTCTTTGCCATCTACGACATCTGCCCCTGTCTCCATTTTAGACCCGATGCTAGCCACAATTGATACTACGTGTGTTAACAGGGCGTCGACCGTTCTGCAAATGGTTGCTTCTGCTGAAAAGGGTTCACCGTTACCTGGAATGGACAATGACCTGCCTCCTTCCAGTACAAAACCTGTATCAGATCCCCAAGCCGCATCCATGACTGAGCCTAGTCGAGAAATTCCCACAAGCGACTACATGTCCAATCCTGCTATATTGTCCGAACCAATCTCTGATCCCATAGTGTCCAACCTTGCAGGACCTGCTCTCTTAGCAGCATCACTGGCGCAAAATCCTAACGCTCTCGCTCAGACACATTGCGATCCCTGGAATCCGGTCAACGATTTCTCGACCGGACCATCTGCTTCCAATATTCTCTTGGAAGTATCAACCAAAGGGAAAGGGTCTTCCAAAAGACACGGGATTTTGAAGAAGCGGCGCACTTCGAAGCAAGGTGGGACTGCAATCAAACCTGTGATGGCAAAGACGGTTGGTATTCTTAAAGCAGACAATACGTCGAAGGACAAACTTGCATCGACAGTTGGTACGCCAAAGAGCGACCCACCATCGAAGAAGATCACCTCCGTATCGACGGACAATGCACCAAGGAGTGACCCTGGATGGAAACAGGTGGTGTGTCTCAGGAAGATAAAGCTAGTTCTTCGTGCGCCTGGTGTTGGAGCCGTGCACAAACCCACACACAAAGCTGTCATTTCCCTGCAATCGACGAAGGAAAACATTCCTCCTCATCATTCGACAATTTCTGGGCCTGCTCCTCCTGCTCATTCTCAATCCGGCGCACCTGAAATAATAGATGATGGCTCTGTTCGTCCTCAGCGTGTTCGAAAACCTCTTTCACCTCGTGAGCCGATTACAATCAAGGACCGTAACGATCGAATGGCTACAGCAAAACGCCCAGCAGATGATCAAACTGTCAGAGGCTCGAGTTCCAAAAAGCGGAAGGTGAATTAAGCGGCTCTTGTGTCTTGCTAGCTACATACTTGATCTAGTTACCAACATAGTAGTGCCGACTTTCTTGTACGACCGACTGTCTCTTGTTATCATACGTATATTATAGCATTTAATGGTATCATTTTCTTGCGCATACTTACTACTGGCTGATAAGTAAATTTGATGATGTTCTCAGGAGATAATACTTTATCTATTACCACGATTTTCGGATCGCTGCCAAAATCTTTATCGGAATTTATTGGCTCTAATTAGTCTTAAATAATAGTCTTAATTAGAATATACCCAGAAAGCAGTTTTTTTGAAGGATTTTAGGGTATTCTGGACCAGTTTTTCGCCAGAGTGGCGCGCTACGCGCGCTAACAACGGCGATTCGGATGTCCTGGTACCGTCAGTGGTGATAAATTTTACAACGTATGACTATAGCCAGTCCCATCAAAAAACCTTATGGACTGGCAGGGCCACTTCATTTTTTACAAAATCTATGTTATAGGCTCCTTTTTCATACTAACCTTAATTTGAATAGTATATTTTCTGATGTCATGTTGGTAAGCTTCTTGCAGTATTAATGCAGGTCCAATCTTATCAATGGTTCTATACTGTACAGATACATCGCTGCTATCGACTTTGGAACTCAAGAAAACGTGTCATCATTCTCCCTATCCTTGGTGTACTTGGATGCTTCAGTAAGTACATGTTCATTGCAATTCGTGCTCATTGCAATTCCCATACGAACTTATTACAAAGTCTTTTGGTTAGTTACAATCATTGAGAGAGGAGCTTCCGGTGCCTTTGAGGGCATAGCCCTTGCGGACTCCCTTCGAGTTGTAATAATGATTTACATTTTTGCGACAATGGCTCAGAATCTCTACTTGTCCGGAATGATAGGTAATTTTGATGTGGTGGGGTCTGAGAATTTCTCAAACTTCTCATTTAATCATTGTTAGCTGGAAGAATATGGTGGTTAAATCGGAGGTTCAAAAAGCTATTTGCCAGTCGCCGTGGTCAAAATTTTTTAGGGCCTATGTCAGCTTGTCACATATCTATGTGCCCATTCTATTACTGATGCACTTTTGCTTTAAAGCCTGGAATCTGCATTACTCACTCCAATATTTCTTTTTGCGTGGCTGTTTCTGAATTTATCAATTGTTGGCCTTGCGGATGATGGCTTAGAAATTATAAGACCTTGCACATTGACTCAGGTTGTGGTAAGTGGTCTTTCAGAAAAAAAGATCAATAGGATTTAACAATTCACGTGTAGGGCATTGCATCTACAATGATTATTGTCCGTATCGGTCTTGGCATAGATGTTCTTGCCACGTCGCAGCCATATTCCACAATTGGGGTTGTTGAAGTGCAGGCTGCTGGACCAATGGATCACCCAGAGCAGAGCTGTACACAAACAGCCACTGCCAACACTGACAATATTCAGCCCTTTGAACTCAAGTATGAGGATCCCGAAATGCAAGCTGCTGGACCCACAGCCATAGAGTATCATCCAGAGCAGACTTGCGTGCTCGCAGGCACTACTCACACCAACAATGTTCTCTCAATGATTCAACCCTTTGAGCTGAAGTATGAGCTTCCTATCGAAGCTCAAGCTTTGCCATAGAGGATTTAAATTACAGCGCAACTAGGTCAAAACCCACAGTCATCCTCCAACTACCAAAATGAACCCATAGCTGTCGAAGTATGTATGTATGTTCACATTCAAGTTATATTTATGCCTGTACTACATAGTAAAGTATCCTGTTTCAAGTTGTCTCATATGCTCAGCTATGTCACAGGCTAGCTGCTTTCCATTTGTATGAACATTTGCCTGATAAACGGAACAAGTGAACTTCGTTATGCCTCAGAGATATGATACAGGCTTCCTCTGTGTTGCTTACTTTATCACTCATCCAAGTACTGTATTCTGATCTCTGCTCAGCAGCATTGACCAGTAATTGACCATAATTATCTCGAGAGTTATTGGGTGGGACCCAAGAAGCGCAAATTATCCGGGACAGGCGAGGAGAAGGCATCATATTCGTCAAATTCATCCAATGAAATAGAAAGGATAATCGTCCCAAAACTTGGCCTGAGTCGCATGCCTCCAAGTCCAGGTTATTGAAGACTCTTGTCTTCCCGACTTTCTCCCTTGTATGTTCTCTATTGTGAGTGGTCAATCAGCGTGCGAGGACCGGATGAATCGGCCCTCGAGAATGAACAGAGGAAGATGTACGCTGAGCTCCACTAGATTTGTGATCTTTTTGGTATCTCTAACTCTCTGTAGTAGAATCCCATCAGGTGCAATTCCCTGAATTAAAGATACAAGCATGCATAGCCTCTATAATCCACCATGGTTCTCTCGAATAATACGCTGAATGTTCAAATCTTTTCCATCAGTGACAAATGTAACCTTCACACCTGCCTTCTCCTCCTCCTCTTGAGGCACACAGTATCCTCTCTCAAAATATCGGCGCCTTCATAGCAATCGACGAATTACAGCCTCGATTTTTGTTGGAGTAGATGCCTGACTCGAGGTATCCTGATAGCGTATTAGCCCGCGGCTGCTACGATGACCAAGAGAGCCCAATCTCTGATGATACACCGTCAGCGGCGCTGTGTGTATCTGACAGACATCGATGTTGAGGACTGTCGGGCTTGATGTGGTTCGTTCATGGATGGAGCATGCTGGCTGACGGATTTTTGGGGAGGAGGCGACGGTCCATCGCGTATGAGCAGATCCAGGTAGATACCATGCATAATGGAAAACTATTGAACAAACAACCTAGAAACAACCACCCAATAAATATGTAGGGAACTCACCAAAATCGTTGATTTCCAGCAACCAAGCACGCTCACTCGTCCGCGTCAGGTTGGATCTAGTCACGGAGGAAACAAGCAGGTATCAGTGGCGTGCGCAGCGTAGGAAGCAGTTTCGTGTCTGGTAATTCTGTATGGCCAATTTTTGTCGCGAATCCGTCTGCCAATCTGGCCTATTTGTCCAAGGAAAGTGACCCCGAGGATTTGGCTGGGACGATAATATGGCTGAGTTTTGAACTCTGCGGCATACTGTCCACTTGTGCTACATTGAGACCATCGAGATCATCGGAGAGCTACATCCTCGGGCCTCGATACTGACCAATTTCTGGGCCCTATCCCACTGCTTGTACTAGAAGTCCAGGAAGAACAGTGCCAGGAGAAGAACCCTGGGCGTAGGGATAGGATCCTATTCCTGGTCGATGTTCAAATGACTCGGATAACGACGTTGAACATGAGATCCGATTCGGACCAGGCAGTATCATTGACAGCAGGGCTCAACATGACGTGAAATTTCGTCCACAGTGAAGAACAAGTCCCGCCAATGGTTTGTCGCACAACTTCGTGTCTCGAACTGAATTAAGTGGGGTGGAGATTTAGACGTGATTTTGAAGCTGAGGAAAATAGCGTTCATTAACTTTCGTGTTAAAAGCGATTAGATATACGCACTGCATCGCGATATTCGGCAAGAACTATATGTGCGTGATATGGTCGATGAGATTGACGAATGCGCGATAACAATGAAGATTCAGTTTCGCAGGGGACAGAAAGTAATGTCAACTCGCAAATACTAGAAAAAAAAAACTCTTATTATTTCTTGGCGTTAAAATCGTGATGATTGCAGTAAAAACAGATAGTCATTGCGTATATAGATTGTCTGATGTACATACATGTAAATTGCGTGAAGGGTTCATGGATTTCATGAAGATAACAACGAGCGAAACGATACAAAAGATAAAATCGTAAGTAGAATGAGTACGCTCATGAAATAACATCCGTACCAGAGAAAGTACTTTACGCGATTTCTAGAGCGCCATTGGAATTGTAAGGGAACTGTAGCACCACTACCCCTGCGGTAATTGTCGAATCATCGACTGACACATTGCTACTCGTTAATACCGCGTACGAAGTACCCATGATGGTAGTGGGAACAACAACCTGTCCTCCCACAACTTGCACAAATGTCGGGGTAACCCCGCTAAGGAACGCAACATATTGCCCCTCAACAGTAACATTGTTGGCAGTAACTGTCGATGCTTGGCCTAGCGAAGCATTCGCAATGGTAAGAGAGGAGAAGGCGGTTACAGGCAAGGTAGGATTGGACGATGGGCACCCAGAAATGTATTGCGAAGCAAGCGTATAAGCTGCGTCGAGGCTAAGGGGCGTATCGAGAGCTCCGGACCACGCATTCTGATGGTTGACAGGTCCAGCGATCCAAGCAGCGTGGCGAGCTTCAGTGGAGAGAACGGCGGCAGCGGTTGTGAGATAATCACTGCTGGTGATGTACTGCGCAGCACCGACGAAGGCAGATACACAGACACCCGAAATAACTTCCGCCAGTGCAGCGAAGGTGGAAGGAGAAGTGTACGGGCTGCAGGACATGATAAGTAAATAATTGAATTGAACGAACAAAATGTGCGCCCTACAATGTATAGTTGCAGGCCTGGGCTGCGCCACTACCGATAGCATTGCTCAAAAGATCAACGTGAGCTTGTTGATGCTCAGCTATCTGCTCGAAACGAGCCCGGGACCACGTAGGGAGACTATCATTAACGAAGTCATCCTGAGTGAAGCTGTTCAAAGCGCCAGCGTAGAAAGCATTCTCGAGATTTTTGAAAGTGAGAACGTAATTGAGCAACGAAGTGTCATCAATGGTCGTGGAATTCATGGAACTGTCACGAGCTTGCGGAACGACAAACGCAGCAGCGGCGCCAACCAAGGTAGCGTAGGCAATCACAGAGGCAGATTTCATGATAGCTTGGTTTAGTTCGATCTGATTGGACTAAGAGAACAGGGGATGGGTTTTATATAACTTGGCCTGCTGTAGAGGATCTTACAATGAATTTAACCGCCAAGGACAAAAATCGTGATATCAGACTCACCTCTAGATCACCACTCAGACACTTCGAATAGGATCCATATCCTAAGTATTACTACTGAGTCTGACTCAGTGAAAAGTCTCACACTCATCCCCAGATGTTTTGAAATTTCGGCCTAGGATTTTAGACAAGTACGAGTACATCCTAGGGATGAATGACGATTAGAAAGACATGTTCGAGACTTTACCCCTCTCACCGTACTTCGAGCGCACGCATCAAACTGATTCTACCCCTCCTTTTTTACACAATCAAATCGGAAAAACGGGCGAGTCGAAACCAACGAAGAAGGCCGAAGTCGCAGCCAAGCGCTGGAACTTGAAGAGAATTTCTGAGGGAAGACCGCCAAGCTCTGTATCGATCATCGGATCCACGCTTGTAGAACCTAAAGCCGGAAAGGAAGATGCGAAAAGGCCGATGAATTTGAGAGGTAAAAGCTTCCCGGTGGTTTCGTGATTCGTCAGAGAAAGACTATGCGTGTTGCAGCGAGCCTGGGTGAGTGAAAGTATTATAATTCAAGTTTGTCTTCAAATCTCAGATGCACCGCGTAGTTGGACCGCTGAATGAATGAGTGTATCTGGTCAGTCGCGTAGTTGGACTGCTGAATGAATGAGTGTGTCTGGTCAGTACAACGCTTCGTCCTGAGAAGTATGAGTTACACACTGAAACAATCCCTGGAGCGTTCAAGCGCTTGAAAATGTTCAACCCATTAGCATCCTTCAGACAGGTGTCACCTGGTGTGAGACTAATGACCAGATGCCATCAGCGTTTGCGATATAGGCTTTATTAGACACCTCATACGCCCAGTAAATCAAGGTAGTAGCCTTTGCCAAAGGGGGTGGTTTGGCTAAGGCTGTTGTCATAGAGTACCACTATCTACCTATAGCGGAATAAAAGCTGGATATTTCATATAAACTCAGTAGTACTCTAACTTACATACACACTATATATATGCCATTGTATTCAATTCCCGACCTTGAGAAATTTACCCGACGTACACTTCCCGACGCCCGTACCCTGTGTACTTTCTGAGGCATAATAACACTTGCTACTTAAGGTACTACTTCTTTATCGTGGGCTTTACGTATATAAGTCATTGTTCCTACTAGGTAGTATTTTTAGGAGGGAGGACCAGCATTGGAGCTCGACGACGGTGTTCAGAAATGCGGACCGTGAGCGCTTATTTGCTGCCTCGTTGTTGTTGACAGCGAGCTCAAGGCAGAGCAATAGTGCAGACTGCCCTCGGACCTTGCGGGAACAGCTGGTAGTATATCTGAGCACCTCTTTGTTATCTGACTGTATTTAAATCATAGTAGAACGTTAGTCCACAAGCTGATCTTTGGTTAAGAGCTTGATTATATGTGAGTTCATTGTACTAAATGTTGAGCTCGAGCATACAAAAATAATCTGTGAGTCCCTAAATTCTGGTACAGTGCTCTGCACGCATACACGTCCAGCATACTACAAAATGAGATATATTGCAACTATGTGAGTAGTAAGAAGGCATGTCCGAGTACTTAAAATCAATGACTGTATTGTGTTCACATCCGTAAAGGTACTAAAGATTGTACTGTAGCCTATATAACTGCAATATATGTCATTTTGTAGTATGCTGGATGTGTATGCGTGCAGAGCATTGTACCAGAATTTAGGGACTCACAGATTATTTTTGTATGCTCGAGCTCAACATTTAGTACAATGAACTCACATATAATCAAGCTCTTAACCAAAGATCAGCTTGTGGACTAACGTTCTACTATGATTTAAATACAGTCAGATAACAAAGAGGTGCTCAGATATACTACCAGCTGTTCCCGCAAGGTCCGAGGGCAGTCTGCACTATTGCTCTGCCTTGAGCTCGCTGTCAACAACAACGAGGCAGCAAATAAGCGCTCACGGTCCGCATTTCTGAACACCGTCGTCGAGCTCCAATGCTGGTCCTCCCTCCTACAAATACTACCTAGTAGGAACAATGACTTATATATGTAAAGCCCACGATAAAGAAGTAGTACCTTAAGTAGCAAGTGTTATTATGCCTCAGAAAGTACACAGGGTACGGGCGTCGGGAAGTGTACGTCGGGTAAATTTCTCAAGGTCGGGAATTGAATACAATGGCATATATATAGTGTGTATGTAAGTTAGAGTACTACTGAGTTTATATGAAATATCCAGCTTTTATTCCGCTAGAGGTAGATAGTGGTACTCTATGACAACAGCCTTAGCCAAACCACCCCCTTTGGCAAAGGCTACTACCTTGATTTACTGGGCGTATGAGGTGAGAGACTAGTGCAGTGTTGATGCACCACGAACATTTATTATCAATGATGTCGGTCCCAACTTTACCGATCTGCGCAGGAACTCCAGCAAAGTCGAGAAAATCGTCTTGAATCTGAAAATATTCGCCCAGAGGAATAAGGATACTCTTCGCTACCTCGTAAGGAGCCACTGCGGAGGCGGAATTAGGCGGGTGTACAAAGTGGGAACGCAGCAAAATAGCATTGCCAACGCAACAGGCAAGTAGAAGGAGTAGAAAGCAGTTTTATAAACCACGATCATCGAGTGTCTATAGGTGTGTTGATGATAGTTAGCATACTATCTGTGGCTATCTGTGGACGCGAAAAGCTTGAAAAGGCTACGTACTTTTGTAATGAAAATTTGCTCAAATCAACTGCATCCTCTGGTGCGGTGATCAGGTCAATCAACTGCCCAATCTCTGTCTGATACGAAATCTCGTGGAACAATTCGAGCAAATCGACATAGTATGGCTCTTTCTTGAAATGACGTTTGAGTAGATGATAAATCGCTCCTTCGAGCATGAACGCGTCGTTCACAGCGACAAGGCCAATTTTCGGAACGCGATACCAGCACGGTTGACCTCGGCGAGTTATGGAAGAGTCCATGAGATCGTCAGTGACAAGAAAGAAAGCTTGAAGCTGCTTTGCGACAGTGAGAAATGAAGGATACATTATTTGTTCAGAAACATACGAGCTCGACGCCCCATCCTAATACAGCGACTTGGAGGTATTCTTCATCTGTCAACGGACGGCCCTTAAGAATTTCGACAGTGTCCACCACTGACATTCCACGGTTCAACTTTCCACCGGGAACATTGTAATGCAAGTTCTGATAAAACGGTCAGATGCAAATGCAAAGAATTGTTTTTCGGAAACAGACCTCAGAATACCACTCCTGAGCCTCTGCTGGCATTCCGCAAGCCTTCAAATGAGCCAATAGCTCATCGTGAATCACGTTCCAAACGCCTTCAAACTTGGCTCTTCGTGTGGACTTATCCATTTGTACAAGTACGAGTGAGTAAAAAAGTGAGGGCGACGAGTTTTATTCACGACAAGAAGAAGAATGTGAGACGAGCTCGAAATCAGGCCATATGAACAAGAGAAGCATCAGAAACCTAAAAAAAGTAATTTCGTATTTATGTAAATGAATTATTATGATATTATCTGGACAATGATACTTGGATACATCCCAGCTTTGAAGATTTGAATAGCAGAGATATATATTTGTCACAACTGTAGAAACCCCAGGCCCCAAAGAAAGAGTGAAAAGTTCGAAGAGTTATGAATATTGGAACGTGATATAACATCGTATATGCAGGTCTAACCTTCTTTTATTCATTCATCATCCAGCTCAGACCTGACCTCCCTGGTTGTGTATTCGAAGTCCCACATTGGGCCGAAGGAATGCAAAGTGAAGTATCCACCGTCTCCGTTGACGGGCTCGGTTCACTCGCCACCAAGGGTCCGGATATCGTTGAACTAGCAGTCGGATTAATCAACGACCCAGATGTTCTTGTTGGAGATGCACTTCCTGCATAAGCGTTGGGATGGACAGTTCCTACGTTTAATTGGACCAGTGAATGATCATGCAAGGGAGCAGGTCCTGGATGCGAGCCAAGTGATGATCGACTTGACCAATCGAGTAGCCCGCTCGATTTTAGCGAAGGGAGTGTTGTTTTTTGCATTTGCAATAGCGGTAGCTGATTTTCCGACCCGATATATGTGGAGGAGGCAGAGGAGACAGGGGCAGATGAGTTGGAGGTCTGGGAATCTAGCACTGGCTGATGAACATGTCCGTGCTGATGAGTGGTAAATGGAGGCTCGGCACTCAAGAACGTAGCATCCGCCATTTCCGTATCTCCCAGTTCGCCATATTTCCCGGTACGAGTCGGGGAAGCTCCCCAATGATTTCCGGCAAGTTTATCCATCCGAACCCCGCAGAACTCTTCAAACCCGTCCAATCCTTTCTGAATTTTGTCATCATCGCGATGCATGTATTTCATGAGAGGCCATATCCAGGCGCCCACTGACAGTAATAGAGTGAAAACGACGGATATGCAACTAGGAATGATACTCACTGGCGGCACTGTACGCAGCGCGTTCACCTAAAGTTTCCAGCACACTGTCTAGCCTTCTAACACCCCAATCCAAATCCGTCTCGCCAGGTCTGTCTTTTCTATGCTTCACCTTCCACCAATTAGGCTCCGAATCAACTTGATTGATTCCAATTCGTGCGCCTCCATTTGATGCCATGGACCCTGTATAATCGACAGCCTTCATGGTTGTAGAATCTTCGCGATGTGGCCAACTCTCGCCGTGCACAGCCCGCCTTCCCATACCTAATCCCATGATACAGCTCGCTTCTAAAAGTGCTATGAGACAAAAGCACCATGCACCAGTATTTGAATTTGTTTCAAGCATGCTTTTCTGTACTACCACATTCTCGCCCTCATCCCAGCGAAGAAAAGAAGGATGAGATTCATCCCATACGGAGAAAAGTTCATGATCCTCTACAAGGGCAGAACTAAAAGAGGCGCGAGCTTGATAATGGCGGACGTGATGCTTGGAGAAAGATATTGGATCACTTTTTGCCGCCTGGAGGGGAGGCTGGTATAACCCATCCAGTGTGCGCTCAATTTTGTTGTATATACTGAGGATTCTAATTGTCTGAGCAAGTTCTGAGCCCGTCGCCGTAGCCTTATGAGACGGTAGATGTGTTGAAGGCAAGGGCGCAGAAGGAAGGTAAAGATACTCTAAAAAGAAATTCTTGAGAAGCTGTCCAACATTTCAAAAACGTAGGTCACATAGGGAAACTCACCGGGTAGACACTCGTGCACTGCCCCCATCTCGAAACTCGTCTCGTCAACCGGTAAACGAACGCGTAATTCTTCCGAACTGAAGCCTATGAACCCATTCGAGAAAGCACGCTTGGAAGGGGAAAAGGACATAGAGGCATTATAATGAGAAAATGGGGGTGAATCAAATGATGGGTCAGTCGTCGTACTCGTGAATTGAGGTAAAGAGGCGGCATTTGTTGACGGCTGTGAGCCTCCTGTGGACTCGACGCTACCTTGCGCATCAGTATGATGCGATGAGATTTCGCCATTAAGATTTCCTCCACTATGATATCCTCGCCCACTACCTCCTCGTAACTGGCCCTCACCTTGATAGTAAATTTCTCGCATACAATCCAATATGTATATAAGCCAGAAGATTCTTCTGTCAAATTCACGTTTAGTTCATGATTGCCAAACTGACCTTCAATAGTTGCGAAAACTGACCTTACGCATTCCTTTTCAATGCTCTCCTCGATGAATGCCTGGCTCGGTACAGGAGTTAAAAGCGGATATGTAGGTTTGTGTACGCCAAGCTCTTGAAGCATCTGAAGTGTGAGTTGACGAAATCGTTCTCCTTGAGGTGAAATCAACTTCGGATCCTGATCAGTAGAGCCTCCAGCACGCGTAAAATTGCGAGCAACGGTCGAGGGTTTCTGCTCCCAGGCGAGTAATTCATATACTGTAAGAAGACAAAGCGTCTGAGCTGTGTAAAGCGAAGCAGGAAGGACCAGAACTCCGCGGTAAAGATCGTCCGTGCTCGAGGGCTCTGCTGCGGCATCTCTGCTTTTGTCGGTACTATGATCTGAGTTGGAGTTTTTCGGAATTTCGAACATCAACCTCACTGCTTCATCCGCAAAATGTCTTCCCGATAAGCGCCGCGGAGTTGCTGCAAGTGATGGCTGTTTGGAATGTCGAGATGCAAGTGCACAGACAGCCTGTGTGAATATCGGTGACCAAAGATCAACGAAAATAATCAGTCAGCTGGCTGGCTTTCTGATGTAAGAAGGATCAACAACGCCGATAAAAACGCGGAGAAGGGTTGAAGTATTCAGAAACGACGAAACGCAAGAGAAAAAAGTTTGGATAATGGCGCAACACTTACATACAGCAGATACATCGGCACCTGGTTCATTGTAACCGCATTTGTGAAAGATGGTTTGTGTATTATCATGACCATGGGATGTGAATGCGTGAAGAAAACTAGGGCGAAAAAAATTAGTAACCAGGGGAGCACAGATAAACAAGCTGCAGGGATTTGAAGGGCAATGTGAAATTTTTGTATGTTTTACAGAATACAAGGCGGAACGCCGTACCAAACATTATTCGCTCAGCGCAAAGAGGGGTCCTGAGCACCAGAAAATCTCAGAAGGCGCAATTTGATTGAATGACGAAACAGCGGGAAACGTCCAATTACCCTGTATACAGGAGCAAGCGCAAAGATTTGGTCACGGGTGACGTTGAAGGGTTCACAGAGAAAGAGGATATGGAAATGCAAAATGGAATTTAGAACTGAGGGAAAATAACAAACTGTGGACTGAGTAAAACATAGTAAGGAAATACGCACGATTGGTCAATTCTCGCGTGAGTGCAGGTTCCAGTACGATGGATGGCCGCGTGGCGTATCCGCCCAGCGGGGTCGTTTCAAAAGTAGTACTCCGATGTCCAGGAAGATCGACAGTTTGCTGGTACTCGTTTTCCCTGGCCCAATTTGTATCGAGTGATACCGGTGAAGCAAAATCGGTACTATCTTGTCTTTGACGTTTTCTGGAAAGATGTTCTGGGTGAGAGAGTATAGAAGACGACTCGTTGCCATCCCACTCATGCCTAGGAACGGACGAAATTGCATAGAGGTTGGAAGAGGAAGATTGGGTAGAATATGAATGTTCATGTGAAGAGGAGGGAGGCTGAGTCTGTTGTGGATGAGGGAGTAAAGGAGGGAGCGATGGCGGTGGAAGATAATAAGGTGGGCCAGCGTGTCCATATAAGCTGTGCTGAGGACGAAATGATCTACTTCCTATAGAGGGATTCGCATCCTGAGCGCCCATGTGTTGCGTTCTCTCGATGGGATGCTGTACATTGCTCCCTGTACCTGCATTAGGTGGGATATTACCAGGACCTATAACGGCAGCCCGAGGTGCAGGTACGGTTCTCCCACTGGAGTCTGTATAGATACATGGTTTACTGGCGAAATAGCAGTTGCTACAAGGTGCAGTTCCGTCGCATCTTCGCTTGCTCTTATGGCAAGAATTACATGCTCGCGCAAGACGCTTACGCTTTGGGCGGTCTGGCGGGAGCGCAGGGACCACTTGAAGAGGTGGGAGAGGCGGTGCTGAAGTTGCATCTGGATATGAATGCGATGATGAAGAAGGCGATGGCGCAGAGGAAGTTGAAGTTGGAGGATTTAGTGACTGGTTAGATGATTGATACAGCGCTGCGGAATTCGAACTGGTGAATGACCCGCTAGAATCACGAGACATATCTCAGACTGTGAGCTTCGAGGATCAAGGAGGCCGAGGAATCGTCCAATTGCCAAAGATTGGTGTCAAAGCGTGGACCTTTTCCTGCTTTGAGACCGATATGAATTCCGTAACAAAACCTGCGCTCGACCAAGTTGGCGTTGAGCTACTACCCAACCTTATGCGGTCCACTGTTTGGAATTCTTCGTTCCTTTTTGATCGTTCTGGCACTTCGTAGCCACGCCTTCTCACTCTTCTTCTCGAAGACTGAATCCAGAACAAAATGGTTACGTTATTATGGCAAAAATGTTCGCAGTGTTATTGACCGAGCGCAATAGTAGCAAGAGCAGCCAGCTTTCCTGGTGATGGTCGTGATCGAAGTACAGAGTCAAGTTCGAACGCCAGTTTGGTCTTGACTGGGTTGACCATGGAGATCAAGGATGTGGGAAAATAATCTCATTTCCGGCGGCTATCAAAATAGTACAGGGGCCAATCGGCTTTTCCCCCCGAACGACTACCGGCGGCATGTCTGAGGTATTTTAAGATTCTTTGCAGATCCTGAACCCTTCGAAAAACTCACGCTGCTCGCTCTCAAGCTCGACATGAGCTCTTGTGACGCGTTTGTGCAATTAAAGCGACATAGGCTCGACTCGACACTGATTTTTTGTTCGACTTGTAAGTTAATGAATACAGCTTTGGCAGATTGCTAAATAGCTAAATACCAACATGCGTGATCCCCTTCTGACATAGCCTCTGAACCATAACAGGAGAACAATGAGTTCTGCGCGGTCACGCTGCAGAAACAAAAGATATCGCAGGCAAATGTAAACAATAAGGAATTTCGCTGGGAAAGCTGAATCAAGGTGGTATTTAAAGGGTGTACGATTTAGATTCTCTCTTTTCATCTATAGACCTGCATTGAAGCTCTGGTCCGACACGAACTCTCTCTACTTGATTAACGATGGATCCTACTATGCTTCACAATCGCTCCTTTGCAGAGGCGGCTTGTCCCTATCCTTTGGGTAGGCATGAACGAGACGCACTTAGCACCCTGCTGATTCTGGAGGAAGATGGCGAAGACGACTATAGCGCAGATGACGAATATGACATGGACTTCGAGGTAGTTTATAACCATGGCCATTTTTCTAGTACGCTCATTAAGGCTTCAGAGTTCGTTTGACACGTCTTTCGACTGTGAACGTCCGTCATTCGACCGTTGGTATTCCAAACTCCCAGCTACTCCGTCAAGGGCCCTCAATCGTGGCATTCCGAATATGCACTCCCCTTCTGCTATTCGCACACTTATTGTGGATAATGAAAGCGAATTCGAGGAAGACGAATCAGATGAAGGTAAAGTGAACCCCTGGGTTAACCAATCCGCTTCAAATTCACTGACTTCTACAACAGAACTTCTTGAGGGACACGAGTGCCCTCCAAACTGCTACCTTTGCTCTATCAGTGCAGTCATCTACAAGATCGAGTATCCAGAACTTTATGAAGAATGCGATAATCTGGACGACGAAGACGATTTCGAAGACTGTACTGCATCTGCACCTACTACACATTGTGTACCGGAATGTATCAGTTGTGCACGGGAGCGCCTCCGCGCGGAGGGTTACAAATTCCCTGCATACCAGTACGATCACAGCGACCATATTCCGGACGATGACGAAGCAAAGGTCGAGGAGAAAATAAAACCTTGGGGGCAGAGAATTTCGCGGGAGGAGGTAGATCCACAAATCAACATCGTTTTTACTACACCACCTCCTGACTCTCAGAAGGCAGAGTCAACGACTCTACCTGTAAAACTAAACGAAATCTTTCCGCGAGTATTTTTTCCGCCGCCAAAACCCTCATCGAGCACCTGCGTGTGATCGTTGGGTGATAATCGATGTGTATTTGTCTGGCATTATTTATCAAGCTTGTGTATACCTTATCTAGTGTCTAAACATATGTGTGTAATTCTATGTACTTAAAGTATAGTTATGCAGAATTTGTTGAAATCGCTGAAGCGTGTAAATGAGGGGAAGAACGTGAGCCACTGGCACATCAGAAAATGGATACTTCGTCCTCAGCAGAGCATGGGTAACGATCTCTCAACCGTGACTGCCCTACATAGTCTAAATAGGTTACAACAGATTAAAACTATTCCAAACGCTTCCTAAGTTTTCGTAGGTCAATCGCAGCTTAAGATAGATCCTGAGTATCGTTTGCACTGTGCTTACTTGATTAGCTACGCTCTTTAGAAGCAAACAAAACAACACCACTGACGATACCTGATGTCATGTAACATGGAGTATGCATACATGCAGTAATTGTAGTAGAAGAGGGTAGTGCAACGAATGTCAAAGTCAAATGAAACAAATAATAAGTTAAATGCAAAATGAATGTGATAATAATGTGCGTTTAGCTGTGATGTATATGATGTACTTAGTTGGAAAGCATAGACTACACTCAGGCGAAGACTAGGATGCGGCTGTCTTGAGAGTGTTATCGATGACCGGTTTGAACGACATCACTTCGTCAAACAAGAGCTCTTTAAGCTGTTCCTTTGATAGCTGCTCTTTGTGTGCTAGAACGAGCCATTTATCAATGGCCAGCTAGCGGAATAAATGAAATGTACTCACCTTCAAATTGGAAATACTCCGGATCGAGTGATGGAGCAGCTGGCTCATCCTCAGCGTCATGGTAAGCAGCGACATAGGGATGTTTGAGTGCCTCTTCAACCGCCATCCGCCTTTGGGGATCAAATGTCTAAGAACACAAATTAGATATTCGTTTAATAAAAATCCAGCCAAAGGACTCACGAGTGTCTTATTCAAGAAGTCGATTGCGTCTGCGGAAGCGTGAGGGAAGAGAGATGAAAAGCTCTTGGGCTTCTTGATTGGCAGGGAACGGATGTACTCCTTCGATCTGCGAGACGTAATGGCGTAAAACTCGTCCACGGTAGGCGTTCCTACATAAGAAGACACATATCAACATCGCGCTGCCGTAGCCGCTTGTTCGGAAGACATACCGATAACATCAAGAATCAAATCGAGTTGGTGTGAATAGTCACGACCAGGGAATAAGGGTCTTCCTGAAATCAGCTCTGCGAGGATGCACCCAATAGCCCACATGTCAATCGCCTTCGTATACATCTTGAAGCTCAACATGATTTCGGGTGCCCGATACCATCTCGTCGCAACATATTCCGTCATTACACCCTCACCAACCTTCACCTTTTCAAACCCAGCCTTCAAACTACGGGCAAGACCGTAATCACAAACTTTAAGGTCACAGTTGGCGTTCAAGAGCAAATTCGCTGGTTTGAGATCCCGATGAACGATGTCTGCACTGTGGATAGTCTTCAGCGCGCGGAGGGTTTGATATATGAAGTATTGACAATGATCGTCGGTGAGAGGTTGAGTTCGGATAACACGGTGGAGATCAGTTTGCATGAATTCCTGTACAACTGATTTGGATATCAGTGCAAGCAGGAATGAAGGAATTGTTAGGACACACAGTAAATCTCATTGAAGGATTCAAAAGAGGTAGGTTTGATGATATCAAGAACAGAGATAATCTATGATCCCAACGATGAGCGATCAATATCGTAAAACGGACAAGATAGACACTAACGTTTTCGTTTGAACATTCCTCCGAGAAATATTTCAGCAGCTTCAACTCCCTGAGAGTTCGTAAAGCAAATAGTATATGATCGAATGGCAACACTTTTTTAATAGCAACGCGTCGTCCAGTTGGTTTGTGAACAGCAGCAACGACGGAGCCATAGGCTCCTTCACCCAGGGCATAAAGGAGTGTGTAATCTTCACCTGAATAAAATAGCGTCAGATCTAGAGCTCCTAACGGTTTGCAAAATGCAACAAACCGACGTCAAACTTGGGAAGAGGCTTGGAGGGAGCTTTGCGAGACATGGTTGTAAGAACTGATAATAAGTAGTACGAGGAGCTAGAAAAGATTCGGCGGAAAAGTCCAAAACGAGCGAACGAAGCCTGGGCGTGAAGTTGAAAAATGAAGCAAAAGAGCCCAAGCCAAGAGAGAAAGCAATATACCGGGCAAAAGTTCTCACCACCCCCTTATATACGAAAAAAAAGCGTATCGCGGTAACAAGGGTTGTAAACGATTGATGGCAAAAATTCGAAACAGGGCTCATTTGGGCTCATATTCTGGTTGAAGATCGGGCTGTGTCGGTATAACCGGAAGGTTCGAAACGTTTTGGGCATGTTGGGCGGATCCGACTTTCAATTATACAGCTGTAGAGGCTCTGAGAGCCTGGGGGTTCCTATGAGTAGTCCACCTGTGGAAGCTGGTGAGACTGTTCTTTCGCGATATTTAATTGCGAAGTCTCGCGTACAGATTGCTATATTTGCAAATTAATGATACAGGGCCATCAGTGGGGGCAATATCATAGTTCTTCAATTTTCCTTTCATCCTCTGATGATCCTCACCTGATCCTCACCACTGACCAGATCAGTTGAAAGCCCAGGGTGCGAACCTGCTGCGAACAGCTGCACACGCTGCAAGTGATTTCAAAGTGAATAGAAGTGACTCCATCTACAAGGACGCGCTGAGCGCTCATCGGTCAGAGTTGAAATTCAAGAATGGAGTTGTTTTTTGAATTGAGGCTATCCTTAGTCTCTCTAGCACCAGGTATTTAGCCCCTCGTCCGTCTCGAATTAGAGATAGATTGATACACGGCTCCGTCCAAAGACAGAGTCCCACAGAGAGTGATGTGATGTATGTAAGCACAGATTGCGAATGGGATGGCAGTGCTGACAGTGAGCAATAGTATATCGAGTCTTGAAGAGATAGTAGAGCAACGCACCTGCTACCGTCACGAGGCTACACCCGTGTTACACTTGAGGGCGAGTACTGGGCCGAGAGCAGTGGCCAGAGAAAAGGCGACAGTCATCAACACGACAAAAAAAATCCAACATAGCTGTCAGTGTGAATATCGATACTTGATTCCGCTTGAAACAGCTCACAAATATTCTGGCAAGGCAATTTCTGCGGCTTCATAGTACCACAGATGTGAAGAGTTTCGATACTATACATAGCGTATGAAGCATTAGACGGTTGGGTCGACCTTGAAAGGTATATTTCTGTCTTTGAAAGAACTGTACTATTTAGAAACGTGTTATAGCTTGTGTTAGTTCTGATATTTAATGATGCGTAGGTTTCTTCCCTGGATTCCGAAAATTAGTATTTTGAGAGATGCGTATACGACAGGCTCCTGACCATCTACAAACATATTTCTCGTAGCACTAGGAAGGGTTGCTGTGATTCCATCCAGCTCCTTCGTTAACTTGACTTGACATCCCAGTCTACTTGTATCTGTCAAGCCAAACGCCATATCGAGCATATCGTTTTCGTCGTCCTCGGGTTCCGGTAGAAGATCATAATATTCTGGACTTAGAATAACATGACATGTTGAACATGCAACCGAGCCTTCGCATGCACCTTCAAGGGAAAATAAGTAGAAAGAAAAATTTGGTAATTCCATAGGCATTGACGAACCTTCGAGGTCAATGTCATATTCATGAGCAATTCCTAGAATATCATCCCCTTCGTTTGCTTCAATCGTCTTGATCAGATTACCTTTAGAATCCTTGAAGTTCACTTTGATCCTATGACGAAGGACGTGTTCAGAATACGAGTATGAACTTCCACTACGTCAAGGCGCACCCTGTTCCGGGTTCAGGTCGTGTTATATCACCGTGTGCGGAAGCTGAAATAACTGGAGTTAGTTTTTGTTGTCGTTCAACGATGTAGTGTTACGCACTAGTTGTGGAATGAAATGACCGCGACTGTGGACTTGACAACCGAAGACCTCGTTTCTCTGCTTTTGAAGATAAATGTGCAAGTAGTAGATTCCTCGACGGCTTCGTTGTTCTAAAATCTGTTTGAATGCACCTCCGGTGACTCGTCAACCGAGGTCTCAAGGTCTGAGAAAATGACCAAGCCAGATCTCTTTTGAATGCGCAGTTCATTCGGACTGAGGCGGCTGGCGTATGGGTACAAAGAGGGAGGATGGCGGACGTAAGCAGTTTCTTTTGAGCCTTTTTTCAAGGGTTAAAGCAGCGTTGAAGTTAAGCTCGTACTGGAGCCGCTGAGTGTTGAATGAATTCAACGCGTCCTGGTCACGTTCCGCTTATTTAAGCCTGCTTGAGCTCAGTAATATATATAGTCAGACATTACATTTTGCCGTAAACTTGAGCAGTACCATGACAGACTCTGCAGGAATCGCCATCGACGCACTGATGACTCCGATACCACCGCGAGCTGGAATTGTTTGGAAACTGACGTGATGGCTTCCTCGAGAAAACTGTTGCCTGTTGACTCAACTTCCTCTCCAGAAATATCACCTTGCTTGCAATGGTCATTGAACATCCATAACCTCGAGCGCCCGTGCAAAATTTCCTTTTAAAGTTGTCGTTGTCCGATCCGACGGCGGAACAGGGTTACATCTACGCCTTATAGGGCAAAAGGGATCCGGATGCAGCCCTTTTACTTTCCCTTCATCTAACAGACTCCGACTCCACCCCTGCACTTTACCAGCTCACAACAAATTTCCTCACCTGGCTCACCATAATGCATCATCCCTAAGCTTTTCTGCTTGCTGTTTCACACCAAATTCCCTCACCGTAGCAGTGAACAGACGCAAGCAAGGTGTGTGTCCCCAACGGGGTACGTTAATTTCCACTGCAATGGAAGCAAAATCACCAACATGCTGAAAATTTCGCGCACTTTTCATTCACATCGCAGAGTGCGGGGCCGGTTGCAGAGAAAGCTGCATAACCAGCTCTGGACCATTGGACCCCTTCTCTGAGTCTCAGCAAAGGAAGTGTTCCTGCCTTTATTCCATTTCATCAATCATACAAGGAGATTCCCTATCATGGGTGAACTCCCTGAACTCGGGGGAGGATGAAGATGGCCTAGCCGACAGCGATAGCGAACCAATTGTCCAACCCGAAACTCTGTTCTCTTAATTACCCAATTTCCTCTGTTCCTCTTATAAATACATACAGAAAACAAAGCAAAAAATACACAACTGCCTAGGACCCCTGACAACCCACTAAGAGGCCTGATCCCAAAAACTCAAGTTTTACCCACATTTTTTGGGGGTCCAAAAGGTGGATTTTTACCCGGATTCTCCTCTGGCTTCATTCCAGACCCCATTCTTACCCGGTTTAGACCTCAGGGTATATCCAAAATTTGATTTTTCATCTTTTTTTGCTTATTTT